>NC_064219.1:3941344-4244525 GCF_023101765.2 Spodoptera frugiperda | reverse complement strand
TTTCTAACCCCCAAAAGGTCACCAACGTATTTGTAACGCTTGTGGTGTTTCGGGTGTCCATGGGCGGCGGCGATTACTTGCCATCAAGTGATCTGTCTCCTCGTTTACGAGGCGTTTACCATAAAAAGATCTCTGATTTAATTATAGATACTTTGCTTGTAAGAACATTAAATCAAGTTCTCCAATATATTTTTGTAACAACGTTCTTATCGCTTTAACACAGACTAGATCAAGTCCTCTATACATTTAACAGTTTTTACGATCGTGAATCACTGTCTTCTGGTCCAGACGCTTCGTTTGTTATTTCACCGCAGTATTTTCATGAGCCCCCAAAGAATCTCGATCAGCTGAATCTGGCGAATCGTTTTATTTTATTATCTACCAAACTCCTTTCCGTTCTATCACGAAACCTTCATAAATCTCATCTTATGAATACATTTCTTTCTTTATGTTTGTCATTTTTTGATTTATTTAAACAAATATCGGTTTTGGAATATTCTGGGGTTGTTTTTCCTAGAAAGTTGATATCGAAACTTCCTGCTGGCTTCGTGTAGATTAGATATTAGGGATGTAATGTATGGACAATGTTTTAGAATTTATTTCTGTTTTGTCACCAGCTCTGTAATGTACAGCGTGCATACCTTCACTGCTCTCATTCTGTACCGTTTTAAAATTCATGATTGACAGCCGAAATGGGAGTGCACCGTTGTTCACTCCAGAAACATCTCTCTCATATGTTTGACAGACGATATCTTCATTATTTAATGTTGTTTTTATTTTTTCTGTACCATGATGTATTTGTATCGTGATGACTACAATTTGTATGGATGTGCACTTATAAACGGTAGGCACAATTATATGCTTCGAAGCGTTTGTGATTACTTAATCGTTGTTTATATTTTTATAAGTACTATTATTAATGCAACGCTTGTAGATTCCTCATACGTTTGCATAACAAACTATGTTATATTTTCCTGTTAATGTTGCAATTAAACTGTACTTATTTTAAAAACATTGTACTAATCTGGCAGTGTATAATCATCGATGACAGTTATGTTTCGTGAAGACGATGATGCAAGCTGTGTGCAATGACGTCCGAGTCACGTAGCCCGTCAGAACAAGCCGGTGTTGGGGGGTGGGGCCGGGTCGACGGCCAACAAGCGGTCTCCTTTGCCCCTAATTGCACAATAGCTTGCAGCTCGCGAAACGCAGCGCAAATTTCACGAAACACAGCTAAGTTGCAACTCGTAAGCCAATTAGCATCGCCATCTTGAATACAATATGCTAACCGCCATAATTGTCAGCCATAATACTTCTCCAATTAATACTTTAAAACTTGTTTGCCACGCTGTCACTCGCCAAACACGCCTGCGGTTATTTAATCTTGTTTAAGTAAACTTTGGTAAAAACTGGGACTCTCAAAGCGGGACAGGATAGCATTCTGTCACGTAACACGAGCTCTCGGAAGTTCACTAGTCACTCCAAAAAAAGTGAGAGCCACAGGATCGATATGAAAACGTTTCGTGCATCACGTAGGCACTAAAATTCGCAAAACATGTGACGAATCCATACATAGATATAGTAAAACTAGTATTTTAACAGTACGTGCTAAGTATCAGGAAAACTACTGGTTCTTATTCATCTGTTTTATTAATAGATGTTGCTGAGGTAAACGAGAATCCAATAGCGTAATCAAAATATGCCATTGAACTTAATTATATTTCAAATCTACTCAAATATTTTATTATGGTTTTCATATGATAATTGTCAATTACTTATTCTCAAAATAATTTCAGAATATTACATCAGACGATTGCGACTAGTTGTAAAACATTGAAGTTAGAACTGCGCACGCTCTGCCATTGAAATTCACACGACACAACCGTGAGCAGTCCCATAGTGAACAGTTCACAATTGCAACTCCTACTGTAGTCACCAGTCACATTCAGATAATAATACCACAAATCAATTGGACCAACAAATTGGCAATGAAGACATTTAAACCAATATCATAAAGTGTTAAATCCTCCATAAAATACGATTTTACAGTGCAATAAATTACAATATCATAGTTCGGACGTTAGTAGCTGGGGCCCCGTATCTGGCATCGTCAGGGTCCATTAGAGCTCGGTGTTGAATTACGCGGCTAAATTGTGGAACAACGCGGCTTCATCGTCCAAACGTATCGTGTATCGTGTCTGCGTCTGCTGGTTGATGGATTGGCAAAGTGAACCTATTCATTTTATCAACAAATACCTTGATTGAGGCAAGTGTTTCATGTGTACTGATATAATGACTATTGTTCGCATTTTCTTCTTCTGGTTGGCGAGAAATTTCTGTTTTGTTCTTCATTTCATCATGTGTTCTCTGTTTTGGGAATTAATTTCTTAATTTTATAGTTTCACATTTTTCTCTAAATCACAGTATAACTTTTAGTTCCATTAGTCCATACATTAAATAGGCACTTATGAAATGTTAGTCAGTTCATCAGTGAAGCTAGGTACTGGTTCCAAAATGTAGATTCGTATGGAAAAGAAATAGCTAAAAGCCTCATGAATTCATATAGTCCCATTGTGTAGTCGAGGAATGCTTTCATTACTTAAGTCCGGAGAAAATTATGCCATGCTGTTTTCGTTAAAAAGGTGTTTATTAAACGCTGCAAATATTTTGGGAGATATACCTAACTTCATCACCTTTAAATCCGTATAAACTGTTTATTTGATTCCGAAAACCATGGTAAACATGAACACGTGTAACGTGCTAAATCGATATATCATAACACTTTTTTTACTACTGCAAAATGAAACAAACTTAAATAGGTCTCGGTAACCGCAATGCATGTTTTCTGAAACTCTCATTGCATAAAGATAAGGTAATAAGATTGTGTAATTAAACCGATAATGAATAGTGCAATAGGACTAATGCACTCAAAATGTTACTTATATTCGAACAGGAAACAAACCGGGTTTAAATGTGTCGCGTTCATTGGCCTGTCCGGGAGCCATTGTTCTTAAAATAAGTGCTTCACAACTTATTACAATAATAATAATTCGAAATCGATCAACAACTTCTAAGGTTCAATTCCAATTAGATTTCGTAACTAGGGCATCGTTCATAACTGAGTGGACTTAAGAAATATTATTCTTAATAGTTTCTAAAATCTCAGCTGCAGAAGGCCCATGTGTCTTGTTGTTATGCCGGTAATTTTTGCACTTCTTATCAGCAGTTTTATGAATGGGATATCAGTTATCAGAGCTCTAAACATCCCGGCCATGTGGGTATCACTCGTTAGTAAGGTGATATCGCATTAACCTGTTCGTGATCGGCGCCACTAGAAACACCGGTGGTTCGTGAACTCGATTATAAGTCGCGTGGCTGTCGAATGCGTACCGGCTATCCTCAAAAATTTATCATCAGTTGGTATCGCGCGACGTTGTAATGTATGTGTTTAGGTGGGCCGCGTCACGAGTGCGCCGCCGCCGCCGCCGCGCGTATCATTCGTGCTACAGACTTCGACGCAAACGTACACCCTACGCGACCACCCTACCGCCCCCGACGAACTCGCGCTCCCGATCAGCTGTTCGCTGTATATTCTGTAACACGCCGGCGTCTCTCAACATAGACAAACTTGTTTAACAACACATCGATACGCCTATCGCATCATGGTAAGGAACAGTGCGATATTTAGTGACTGTGAATAGTGCATAAATAGTGGATGTGTTCTCATACTAGTGCCTGTTTACTATAATCGTGATATAATCAAAACATAGACGATTTTAATAGCAGAAATATTTACGCTGATTGAAACGATTGTGGTTTAAAGCTGTGACAATTCGATAAATAAGTAATATCGTAGTCTTCGATCGATTGAATTTGAAGCGAAACTTTTCCATTAACAACAATGACGATGTCTATATTCTTGCATTCAGTTCTCACTAAACATTCTACTTACATAATATTGATACCTATCTTCATGCTGTGTTGGCATATCGATTTTAGGAAACGCACGAGGTTCTTGCATATTGTGTTTATTTGTTTACTAAAGTAAGTGAAGCTTGGTCGTTTTCGTGTGTTTTAATATTTTTATGTGAATGCATTCTCGGAGCGAGTGGCGAGTGCGTTTGCGCTGATGCGCCTTGTCAGTGTGTTGTTTGTGTGAGACCCGCTAATTTTAGCGGTACCCGTCCCCCGCAGCCGTCAGCTCGGTTACATAAGCGCGCCACCGAGCCGGCCTTGACTCCCGCGCCGCACTTCTACTCGATTGCCAGCCCGATATGCTGATTCTCCAACTTGATTTAATTTAAACGACCGAGATCTATGTATTACAAAATTGATAACTTGCATTGTTGAATCACAACCGGTAGCTGCAATCTCCTCATTGTGGATGTGGACCTCCGCCAGCTTTAATAGTCGCTTGGAATTCTGTTTGTATTTCTCTGTTGATTTAACAAACAAGTGGCCACCCTGTTGGTGACTTGCAGTTTAGTACACATTGTTCGCTGCCGGCTCAGAAAACATGGAGCTATGGTAATTGTATGACCCTTCACAACGAAGTGACTCGATAGAGTGCACTTTATCAATTTATCGTTCAAAATTTCCATAGCGTGCCTTAGAAAGTTGGTCTGACTTAGATTATTAATTTAATTTGAGAATTTTTATCTTATCGCCATCTTTGTCGCAACTAATCACCAAATATTTATCAATTTTGCGTCTACCATGTCTGGCACGTAAGATTCAGACTTCACCGTCCGCAAAATGACTAAACGATCAAAACAGGAAAATCAGTCTTCCTTTTAAAATTGCAACTTATAATTTTCCAGTGTCTTGGGTATGTTTACAAAGTATTGTAACAGAGTAACGTATTTAAGACAATTGATGTCCAATGAGGCTGATGTGTTAGGCGTCACGAGTCGACCTCGACCGTGGAACATGTAATTGTTGAATTGCGTTGCCCATTGAACGGTATCACGGTCAAGGTTAGCGAACAGCTGTTCTCTATTTCTTTATATCCAAATTTTTCAGTTACGAAACGTTGTTACTGTAATCTCTTTTCTTAATCTTGGTTTATTTTAGTGCATTAGGCAAAGAATTCTTATCTCGTTATCTAATAGATTACTGTTTCTATAAAAACATCGTCCACAAAAATTGGCGCTTTCTTAAAGATAGTAATGAATTCTATTTTACAGTCGTATTTATACGACTTTTATTACAATACAATGTTGCTCCAAAGACCTCCAAGGAGCTTCATTTAATGTTCAATGTAATTTATCGAACGATTCATTTAACTTCAATAAAATTGAGCGAGTTTTCCGTTCGATTGTAAATTCAACCAAAACACTGTGAGTCTGTGACATTTATTATGATTGTTCAATTGTCTTCTGTTTAGTAGAAAGCAAGCACAATTTTGGGAACGTGACATGTTTCGTAAAAAGTAAATCAACCCAATAAAGAAAATAAACTAAAGTTAGAAGAAAATGTTACGCGTTACGTAAAGTTTTAGGATAGTCTCATCGACATTAAATCTGTCTGCTGTTGTAACGTAGACACATAAAATAGGTGATATTTCGGCGGTGTCTGATTGCTATAAGACGGAGGATCTGAATCTGAAGCCTTCAATCGATAGGCATACCTCGTGGCTCTGGTGCGCGCGCAACATCCCTTCTCGCACTCCTGGTGAATGGCCGGTCTGGAGAAAACAAGGGGTCTGATCGGGGGAGCGAGGAGCAAGGTCGTTTGCAAGGCCGCAGTTACTACCATCATTACATCTCTTTCCATCCCAAAACATTGCCAGTCCGCCATCTCACTCCCACAAAATTCACTTTCGAAAACATTGCGTAAATGCAAGGACCAAATAAAAACATTCCCCTAGCACTTTCTGTCTAGCCTACGTTATGTCTGGATTCAGTGTTTCAGACGCAATTTGATAATGGAACGTGACGTTATTATACTAGACATAACTGTTTGGTTAGTGGATGAGCCGAGATAAACTGAAACTGATGACTAAAAAGTTGCGTAACGAAAAAATAAACAACTTTTAATTTGAAATCGGTTCATCCATAAAAGCTGGAAGATTTCTACTACCTGATGCTTTATAGTTGTTACTACTGACTACTTAGCTCTGCCTAACACTAATTAGTGCTCATTATTTGTAGGTATGTGTAATTTTCCATCGCAGACTTTATTTATAGTGTCAATGAAAACTTGAACCGTAACTATTGTCAACAACATTTTATCGCCTAAGTATTTGCGTATCAGTATCAGTGTTGATTTTGATATCATTGACGCAAATATGTTCCGCAGGGCCAATGTTTAGGTTATCTGATCGGGGGATGTTCATTAATTAATCCTAATATGTTCTTGTTATCGCTTTAATAAAGACCCATGAAGATCTATCTGTGCAGAAAAGGTCGCCAAATAGGAGTCTCGGGTATATTTCCCCGGCCCATTTCGCGCACTTTTGTCCCAACCCATAACTTTTCGCAATACTGCTAGACAGTTGGAAGTTAATATAATTTTAGCTTTGCTCTCACTGCCAATAAAAAAGGGAATTTTCTCTTTAAGACTTTAAAAGCAAGACTTTTTATGAACATTATTACTTTCTTGTGGGCTGTTAAAAAGAAAATTTGACGTCCCTAAAAATTAAATTTTTGGTGTAACGAAAAGAAAAAATGTTGTATAGTTCCTATTATTATTATGTAACCTTGATTTACTACAGTTTGTAAATTCTATGATTAAAATAATTACTTTTATAATGCTCGTAATCAAACCAAACGAACATAAAAAGACTTTACTGAAGAGAATCGAATTAGGTTGAATTAGAACAACGCACAAAAGCTAGTCTTTAATTATATCAATTCCTCGTCTATTAGATATTGTTGTTTAGAGACGTAACATGTAGATAATCTATTCTTGTTCGTCAGTACATACAATGTTTTGGTGGGATCTCGTTATCAGGTATCGCTACAGTATGGTCAAACGGGAGTCAGCTGTGGGACAGTGCGCACGCGTTGATTGATGACTCTCCTCTCTGTTCGTGTACAGCTTGTTGTGTTATAAAAATATCTTCGTCGTTTGTTCCAACGTCTTCAACATAGACATGTTAATTGTTTGAACAATCCTAATTACCTCAGGTACGGATAATAGTGCATCGTTTTTCATATTTCCTTTTTTCACTTTTATTACATCAGCATTTCTATTCTCGTGTCCATTCCAACTTACTATTAAATTAATATACCCAGTAACAGTACAATTGTGTCTTCTAATTTTATTATTTCCCCAAGCGCTAACAATTTTAGCTATTAAGCTAATGTTAACTTTATCCTTTTGACACTTTCCTTGTTTGTGGTTCTGAATCATGTGGCTTGCATCAACTACCATTGGCAGAGACTAGTCTAGACGTGAAACAAATTAGTGTTTATCCATCTGTAGCATAATGTGTGACATCGAGCTCACATGTAGTGTAGACCTACGTCAACCTTGAATATTGTTGACTGATTACAAGCTATTGTATATCTTACACCGCGACGCCAAGATGTTCTAACTAGTGTACTTATGTACTTCACTATTCACACTTCCCGCGACTTCATACGTATTCAAAACCGATTACTATTGGAATGTTTGATTCTCTCTTGACTAATGACCGTGCAGTTTACTTTATAGTCCATTATACCAAGGCACTTGTATGACGTACATCTCATTTATGTTCATACGTGTTGACTGTAGACCATGTCACTCTATACCCACTGTGGCCGTCGTGGCCTGTGGGGCCAACATTGTGTTATCATGATCCTTGTTTTCACAGTGGCATCGAGTGCAAAGATGACGTGTTCGCCGCACACCAAGTGCAGTACGCGGACTTGAAGCCCTTGCTGGCCCCAGCGGCGCCTGTACCCGCGCCCGTGTCGGCTTTGAACCAATCTGAGCACACACCAAACGGCGCAATAGTCGCCATCATAAATCCGGAGGAGAAGCGTCCTATACCTGTCACAGAGCTCATATTCGCTCCGCGAAAGAAAGAAATGAACAAAGGCTATCTCATGTTCTCCCAAGACGAGGGACTTACAAGTGAGTGGCATAAGAACTTCCAAAGCTTAGGTATCCGTTGTTGCTATATTAGTTGCCTGTCATGTGACAGGATTGCTTTGCTATACATTTGCTGTTGATGTGATAATAACATTCGAGTTGTTTACAGTGCTTAAAGACGAGCCGGAAGATCTGACACACTTGGCACCCACTGCTGGCGATGCTTGTATACCTCTAGAGAACAGTCCCTTCGACATGTTCGACGAGTTCATTCTGAACGATAACTACTGCAGCCTACTGGGGGATGATTTGGCTAACGCGTCGCCGGTAGACTCTTTAACGCCAGATTCATTATTGTTGTCTTCTCCCGAGCCACAGGTAGGTCAACATTTCATTAAGTGTTTTAATATTATTTTATTCATTTTTACTTTTATTGGATTCTCATAATATTAATGTTTTCAGGAAAACGATTCGTCTTGCGAACAGTCCTCGTTGTTAACAGAGCTGTCACTTGATGCATTTGACAGCAACAGGTCTGATAATGACATTGATGATGGAAATTCTCCCTTCATCCCGGCCAGCGATGAGCTGCCGGTCTTGGAACCAGCAGTGATGTGGGGTGCCTTGCCTGACAATGTAAGCATGGCAAGGCCACAACCCACAGAGATGCAGACCACCTCCCCGGCCCCCGCGCTGCAACGCCTATTAACGGCCACCACCACGGGACCACCACCACAAGATCTCATAACCAATATTTACTCTGACCAAGGTATTATTACGGCGTTGCTCATGGAAAATTATATTGTTTTCTAATATCTGCGGTGTTTATAATACAAGTATTACCTTCAACAGGATTACTGCCAATTAGGAGTGTGTCATCATGGGATACGGGGGTCAAGAGAGTAATGAAGCAAGAACAGGAGCCGTGCGCAAAGCGTATAAAGCGCAGCCCGTCACCGGTTCAGTCGACGACGCCGGCACAGTCGTCCAGCGTCCTCATGAACCTCCTGGTGAGCGGCTGCGACGTCGACGCCGGCTACATCTGCATGGTGCAGTGCCGGCCGCGACAAAAAGCAAAAGCCTGAGGCGATCGCCTCCACGACTCTAAATAAACTGTGATAACGCGCGTCCAGTGTTCAAACTATTTGCCTGTATACCAGTGCTATCTCACAGAACTGTCTGGTCGGTTTAATACGAATTAATGTTAAATACAGTGCCGTCGATACTTGTGATATTACCGTATACATGTACCAGTATCTGACTGAAAGTCGCATTGTAAGTGGCGGGAGTCCTACGAGACAATAAGCGTCGGCACGAGCCAGATTAACGTCTGCCGAGGCAGGGCTATAACGTGAGACGGCCAGTCGAGGGGACTTAGGGCTAGGGCTGGTTAGCTTAGTTAATCTTCCACGGTCTTGCAATCTCGTGCTTGCGCCTCGAGGCGTATCAGAATTAGTTTTAGATAGGTTTAGCGAACCTACGATTTAGTTTAATGGTGTATATTTGAAGCAATCGTTTGTTGAGTTTAGTGGATAAGTTGAACGTGCATATCGTGTTGGTTATGTGAAGTATCGGTATCGTTCCTAGGTTACTTAGTTACCGCGAGAGGCCCGCCGCGCACTCAGTCTTATGTTCGTAGCTGGAACCCAGTCAATATTAATAGTTTTAATATTAACCCAGTACTCAGAGGTTATCGCTATTTATTCGTTACTGTAAGTTACGTTAGTCGAGTAATCTTACTTCACATCGATATAGGTTTAGTGATGTTGTAGTATTGTTCCGAAGGTTATGTATTTTGTTGAGAGTTTGTTGTAGCGTGTGCTCCCGGCAGTATGTGTCACATTTCACTGCCAAATGATACAAAGTACAATTTGAACAAAGACTAGAGTTCTATTACAGTTTACGTTCGTCTATGGAACATTTGGATGCCTTTACATTTACAGTGAGCATGTATTTATATGGACGAGTCTTCAACGATGAACTAAATATAAGCAATTATGAGATACTCGAACTTTTAGATTAATATAATGCTTGGCAATTGTCATCGCTGTATATATTTATCGAAATTGAAAAGACGTAAACATAAATATGAGTAATCATTGTTATTTTAATATATTTATAGTGTGTATGGAAGGAATGTAACTAGAGAGTTGTTTATTTTTCTGGTGAGATGTAAAATATAGTGAAGTTGACAAGAAAATATGAGAAAATAAAAGAGACAAAAAATAGTTCTGGTTAAAATGGTGCTCGTTGATTTTTTATTACCTTTACCTTTCCTTGCAATCCTTGATCAGCTTTAACCGACTGTGAAACATTGACAAATATAATAAAAATAACCCAAACATTCGCTTGAAAATTATAATGATGAAAAGGTTGGATGTGTAAAAAATATGGATTTAAATTTACAAACCATACATGACGCAAACATCAAGATATTCCTTGAACAAACAGTATGGAAAAAGCAATCTTATTATTTAAATTATTCGTGCTACGGAAAAATGCAAACAAATGTTATTTGCAGCCATTTTCCAAGTATTCTGACCACGTGGAACGTTTTCAACGAAATTTTCGATGTCGAATAACATTTTAATGTTGATTTAGGAATAATTCTGTAACTTTTGCTTGGTAGTTTTGATATTATAAGTATAAAACTAGAAATTAAACAAACCTTTAGAGTTTATTTAACCTATTCTAGTTTTGTTCTATAAATGAGAAAAGTATCAATATTGAAGTAAATTTTAAAAATAAGTACATATAGGGTTTACCGAGGCTCCGGTTCGAAAAGCAGGCGTAGGAATGGGGTGGTTTTTAGTTAGTAAGAGTTTGACAATCCCTCTCGCCTCGACTAAGGCAGGATAAGTCATAGGATGATTTACCCCCCTCAAAAAAGTCGAGAGACCTCAAAGTTTTTTGAGATCCAAAGTTAACTCAAGGATTTGAGATAATCTCCCTTCATTATCTAACTTAATTCCTTTGGCTTAAAGCACAGAATGACAAGGAATGAGGGTTGATTGAAACCTTATTAAACCATTAGCTTCTGCCTGCGCAAATCAGGTCATGCCCTCTCTGTATACCAAATTTCATCAAAATCTGTTCAGTAGCTTCAGCGTGATTGACGGACAAACAAACATACCCTTGTGGAAACTAAGAGATACAATGTTATGTTATAAAGATTCTATTTTCCTTGCTTCACATTTACGAGAAATACAAATTCCTCTTCAAAAACCTACATTAGCAATTTTGTAACACGATAGATAACAATGAATACTATCTGCGTAAATTAACATTTAAAAAAGAAAACTACGCACGCCTATAATTGTGTGAGTGTGACAAAGTATGGAAAACACGAGGTTATCGCGTATTCAGCTTGTTGTAACCAAATACTTAGTTAGTTTCTGAATGTAATTATTATGAATAGGGACAGAATATCTAAGGACTAATGGGCACGTTGCGTCATTTGACGAAAACATGCAACCGCAAAAACAAAACGCGGATTTAAAACGTGGTCGCTTCCTGGACAGTTTTCATTGTTTCTAATGCACGATATACCCCTTACGATTTAACTGTGCCCTTTTTTTCTATTCTATATTCAAATCAATTATACCTATACAGTTCGACTGTTTGCTCTATTTAAATCTGCACAGTTATATGGTAAGGTGCGTGCATAAGCAAGATGCAAGCATTTGTCGTTTGTAGGCTGCCTATTGTTTGTGTAGGATGCATGCACTCGTCAAATGACGCAACGTGAACGTTACCCTTACTGTAATACATAAACATAATATACATAAAGAGAACTTATAGAATCCGTGATACATAGTTCTAACTCACTTCTAAAGTTAATAATTTTCATCCCACTATAAATCACTGCCAAAAACATAGTTACCCAAATATCACACCAGCGGAATTATTAATAAAGCCCTCATTTCCCTGCAGACTTTCGGGAATTTAATACCAAATGCGTATAACTTTCACTAAAATCGTTACCAACTTTTTAGCGTTGAGACGAAATTGTTTGTGGAAGTCTTAAGGGCAATAAGTAAAAGAAAAATCCCTTCTAAGCTCGCCCTTCGAGCATTATGGCCGTCCGGAGATAGGGTGGAACTATAAAACGGCTTGACTTGAGCCCTTGTCTCGATATATTTCTTTTCTCCAATTCTTTTTGAAACTTTCCTCAGAGTAGGGACTTTGGACAATGGCGTCATAGATTAATTCTGCGATAAGGAGTATCTCTAGGCCTGCAATCTGCATGCTAGTTACGATGCTACTTACGTTATGGTCAAAGTTTAGTGCAGATAACTAGTTACATAATTTACGTAAGTGACTGACTGACGCATAAAGGCGGGTCCAGACATGTATCATTTGCCCGATCCGATCACCGTATCCGTATCGTCGACGCGTATCATGATCGCATATGTGGACGGGGAATGATACGCGTATCATGATACGCGATCTCGATACGCTGTTATGATACGGCCCGTCCCATGTCATGTCGGTTTTTGTCCGATCATCAAAGGTGATACAGATACGGACGTGGGTCAGTCTGGACGCGTCACTTGTGTGTTGAAGTCTTAGGTCTCTCATCAAAGCTCTTCCTCCAAGTCTGTATCTGTTTCTAAATAATTCCGTTTGCCACCATCGTCTCTGTTTTGGTTTTGAAGTTAGAA
The DNA here is from genome assembly GCF_023101765.2 of Spodoptera frugiperda. Lineage (NCBI taxonomy): Eukaryota > Metazoa > Arthropoda > Insecta > Lepidoptera > Noctuidae > Spodoptera > Spodoptera frugiperda. The sequence continues at coordinate 4,231,839 of NC_064219.1, read as the reverse complement.
TATTGTGAATGACAATAAAACAGGCACATGAAATTGCTAAATTCTCGTACACTTCAACCAACTGCAACGACATGTTTGATCGAGAGCAGAAACTGATACGCGATCATGACTATTGTGAAGATACGGATACGGAGCAAATCGGAGGCGTCCAAAACTTGATACGGGGCTTGATACAAACGCAGATACGGATACGGTGATCGGATACGGTGATCGGATCGGGCAAATGATACATGTCTGGACCCGCCTTAAGGACGAATCAAAAGTATTAGGGCAAAGCAATACTTGGCTTTTTTCGGTTTTATGACAAATTTCTCAGTAGTAGCATAGAGTCTGGGATTGTGCAGTATATGGCAATAGGCTCACCCTTTATAATATGTGACCTATAACACAAATGGTGAAAAGTGGATGTACATTGTACAATGGCATGGTTGTCTAACCATTCGGAGATAAAAGGGCGTGATGATAAAAAATATGATATACGGCTATTACAAGCTAGCTCAGTTCTCATATGGTTATAAATTATCTTATAGTAAGAAACTATTTAGTATGGATCCCTTGTAAAGGGATGGGTAGATAGTAAGATTGGTTCAAATGATACTCAATCAGTACGACAATGTTCCGGATACTAAAATTACTGTTACTGAGAATTAATCTCGTATTTACCCACGTGTTTTCTCATGTCTTGATTGATATAAATGATGCTACTTGATTCATTCGTTTAAACTGGTTTCAAGGACTTCTAAAATGCATTTTGATGAAGTAACAAATGCAGGAGCTTGGTATATTTGGGAATATAAAAGGTTTTGGTAGTTGTAGCTAGCTAGTTTGAGTTATAGTTTTCGTAAATGAGAGAGAACAGCATTGAAAACTCAAGTAATGAGCATAATTCAATATATTGGTGCATTGGTAGGTAGGTACCTATATAATTTATATGTGAACTCTTACTCATACTCAAATCATTTATTGCATTCATGTGTAGGTCTAGGTACATAGACATTAGCACATTAGGTTCAACATTAAAGAAAGAAAATTAAGTAAAAGATTAAGGATCGAAGTATTTAGGATTCCATTATTTCTGGAATCACTTTTTAGACGCTATGGAAGATAGGTGTAAAGATATGTAGAATAATACTAAAACAAAATTCCTCTTTATGCCATTTTTCACACACATATAAAAAGATTTTACTATAAAAGTTGTTAGCACGGCTGTTCAATGTTTGGTGCTAAAATTTGCACTAAAATGTGAAATAAAATCTAATAGAAGATTTTTATGAGAACAGTATTTTAGTACGAAGCATATAACTAATAGGTATTAGTAGAAATAACACGCAAACTTTGGTATCTTCAAGACATCTAATATTATGTGAGTCGGTAGTAAACTGTTAGCTGGTCTAGGTGTTGTAAAAGGTTATATAATAGACAGAATAGTATTTTTGTAAATATAAGGCCTATTATATTTTGAGCGTGAAATAAAAAAGGAAATTTGAAAGATAAAGAAAATTAATATTAGTTTTAGGTACTGAAATGAAATCCCGGTGGTAGACAGGTTTAAGCAAAGATTAGCTAATGTTTTTAGGATTCGTCTTGTACCTAGGTTTGTTACTAAACCTTAAGTAGGTACGATTTTACGTCTCTTTTTAATAGTAGTTGATATAGACTGGGGAACATTATATTGTAGGGTGAAATTAGGGACAAACAATATACTTGAATGTCAAACTTCGTCCTTCTAATAAGGATTTACGAATCGCAAATCACTGATCTGGGAATTGAACCCTAGTTTCATACTAGATTCTGATCATAATAGTACCTATTTAATAATGATACAAAGTCATAACAAGATACTATATAACAATAAACAATAGCCACCGTCAGCCAATCAGAAGCCCGCATTGAACAATATTAAAATCATATACTACCATTCTATGTCAGTAGGTTACTTATTATTATTTATCGATCAATAGTCGACGGCACTTCGACCGCAGTGCACCACAAACTTGGCCATGTCAAATTATATTAAACTACTTTTAAATTAGACTGACGTTAAGTGTGTGGGGCTTAAAATCGACTGAGCAATACAGTATGAAAAAATATGGAAGAATACTTTATCGTTTATTACTCTAAAACTGATGAACGGATTTAGATGAAACTTGACAAAGGTATAGATTGTTATTGTAGGAAAAGATACGAGTCAATAGAACATGGAATAGTAATGAACATGGCTAGTATTTCAATGAACAAATCGAACGTTTCCTATCATTTTCTAAACAGAAATTCGGATGCAAACGTTCCAGTAGAGTCACAATCTAGACATCAACGATTATTTAGATCTTTTCTGTCATTTGATACCTTTCAATTTATTTTTATAGAGCCCAAAATTGCGTATAAGCACTCTCATTCCGTCAATTATTCACACAACAAGATACAGACATTAGCTCAATTCTATGCTCATAAATTATAGAGCCAAGTCTACTACATCTCTAGGTCCACCTACAAACCGAGTCACGTGGTCAGAAAACAAATTACTCCGCTTGTTTGCCACAGTAATGTTTGCATAACAATGTACGTTTGTCCAAATCTCACTCTCAGCTCAACATTATGTAAATTCGTACGAAGTAAAGCATTCGTTAAGGCTGAGATGTTTCACTGTCAAGGTTAAAGCTGTATTACTTTGTCCTTTTCTTACTGAACAACGAGCACCTTTTTGTGATGAACCATTTTTTATTTTTTGTTTTTAGCTTTTCTTTTGTAATCGGGCGTTTGATTGAACACTCGCTAATTATCACAGTTTATTCATTTAGAAATTATTCTGTTTACTAATATATTTCTCCATATGTTTCCAGGATATGCAGCAACAACAACAACAACAGCAACGCCCACAACAGACCCAAAGGCGCCCCAACTACCAAATGGCTAGGCAACCAATCCCACAGAACAAACAACAAAACATGAATAACATCCCAATCCCCGTAATAAACCTATTACAAGACATGCAACATAAACAAATGATGCGCAACAACGCCCCAATCATCAGCTCCGTAATCCGATCAAATATTAGCAGTCCCATGTCCCCACTGAGTCTTAATGTAAGCCCCATGTATTCCCTGCCGTCGAGCCCCAATAGTTACACGCACAGCCCGGCAATGAGCCCAGCTCAGAGGGAGCGCGTGATGAGCCCGTACACTCCTCAGTCCATGTCCCCCGTAGGTAAGTTCCAACAGTACAGTCCAGGGAGTAGAATGGTGTCTCCAGTTGGCGTGATGCAGGGCTGCGACCCCTACCTCAACAACAAGATGCAGCACAGCCCCAACTTCCCCCTACAAGCACCAGAAATCATGCTGGACAACAACGTACCGCTGACGACCAACGACTTCTGGAGCGAGACCGACATCATACAGGGAGCTAGCGACCTCCTCACAGCACTAGACGACGTCAAACTAGTTTAGTCTTAAACAAAATCGGAGGCTCCGGAGTGATTTCCATTTCCCTTGGAACAGTTGTGTATTGATTGAATACTGGAATACGTAGTACACATTTTAGAATTCAGTTTTTGACACAAACATTCCAATAGAAATTGTTAGTTGATGTTTATTCTTTCTGAAATCACTCGTATGTATGCAGGGTCAAAGGGTGAGACACAATATAAGCCAAAGGGATTCCACGATATTTCATTGTACCGACACAGCGCGATGCAAAACGTTTTCATACATAATTCAGACTAGAAAAGTAATTTTATTCTGTATGCGTGGGATCCTGGGTGTGCAACGATGTGACTTAGATTAACAGATTATTATATATTGTGTACGTCATTTTAATGAATTATATGTATTTTGTATGTGTAGAGATATTTGTTGAACGTGCGTTTGGCTGTATCATAGTTTATATAATTAGTACTATATACATAATTATATGTGGCGTTGAAAAACGAGACAGAATTAAATGTGTGATGTGATGTACGTGTTAATCGTATTTACAAAGAAATTGTTAAGAATTTTGATATACAAAATGTAACAAAATTTTATTACAAATATGTTTATATTAAATTTTCACTAATTTATTTCTGTCTTGTTTAGTTTCGCACGTTTAGATATAAATAAGTAATATTATGTATCAATAAAAGAAAATTGGATTACGGTATTCGATATATTTTAGTACATACACAAGTATATTTTCACAATCGGCAAAGATATCATTTATATTAAAAAAACATTGAACATTTCTCAAAGATTATATAAAACATAGCATTAAGCGAAAATTCTATATAAGTCTTTTAATTTATATTTTATGATCAAACCGTATACTCATTTAGGATTAAGCATTCATAACTTTGTTTTTATGCATTCAACAGATGTTTTTAATTTATTTATTCGCTATCCACTGCCTTTTGTCACATAATTGGGACACGCCGATTACTGACGACGATTTTCGAAACGTGCCTTAAGGTCCACGCACACTCGAATAATTTTATGTGTTTGTTTTATGACATTTAAAATAAATAAAAAAAAAACAGTCTCGCTCTATTTTTTATTCCAAACATTGAAAGAAAACTGTTTTACAATATTAATTTTGAACTAGAAGGTTAAAATTAATAGGCTTGTTAAGACAGACAGAATTTTGTGGTTTTTTTTTTGGTAGAAAATAGAGCGAGATTTGGTAGATTTTTTTAGACAGTTATAAACAAGTTATTTACCTAATGTAAGGTAGAAAAAACTCTTTATTTTAAGCGTTTCTCACAATCGAAACGTTTGCATTAAAATGCCGTACATGTTAAGTACAATCAGTAAACAGTAAAAGTTAAATGAATTAATGCAATTATTATTTTTTTCTTATAATTTTAAATCTCGATAGTTTATTATTTACACAAATATTTTAGTTATTAAATTATAATTTAGGACGGGATTGTTATTAGATCGGTAATATCATTGATCAATTTGATTTATAAGACGATAATAAAAAGAAACTAGGTTTTCTAAAAATAAAGTATATAAAGTAGAGTTTAAGTAATGTTTTACAGACATTGTTCACCCAATATTACCATTTTTGAAGCGTTTGTTTCAGTAATTATAACTTTAGTTCGTCTATTTTAAGTGTATTCTGATATAAGTGACTACTGCCAACTTTCATTGTTTTTGCACATTTCTCTTGTGTTTTTTTCTCTATAAAAATATATTATCTTCTTTCCATCAATGTGCCATAGGACTTTGTAAAATGTTTACTAGTCCTTTAGCTGTTTTTTTCACAAATGTATACGTCCCAAATCATCTCAGAAATTCACACCAATTTATTAATTAATACAATTAAATTGTAAATATAAATCAAATTGTTTTATATATTTAGAGAATAAATTTCTGTCATTGCATATATTTGTTTTAATTCTTATCTCAGGGAAAATGCAATATAATGCCTAGGTATTCCTGTAATGTTGTTTGGTTGATACCTTACTTGAGGAAAATTAATAACTTTAGGTTGGTACGTATGTCCATATAGTAGGTAGTTGACAACAAAAACCTAAAATCTCGATCATTAATTCAAATAATGTGAGTCTACTCAAAGGAAAATATGCTGTTATACCTATATTATGAAAATAAATTAAAAATTTATAGCATTTTAATTTCTTTTTTATGGTATAAGGCGGGTCACCTGATGATAAGCAATCACAAGGATTGGGATGATTACAAAAGGGGGAATTGGGCCTCCAGTAAACTCACTAACCCAACGTAAGTGTTGTTTCATGTCGGTTTTCTGTGAGGCTATGGTATTATAAAATAGTCTCATTAGTCCATGGGACAAAGGCTTGAATTGAGACAGACATGAAATGCTATTTCGATTGACGAAGTCGTATTCTAAAACTAAATTAATTTCTTATTAATGGATAAATTTTTCCTGTCATAAGTTTGAAAAATAGGAGGAATAAGACATAATGGAGATATTATTGTTACTCAATATCTAATTTAACTTCTTTCAAGACTACACAGGCAGAACAAAATATAAGTCTACAATTAAATTAATAGTACATGTACCATAATGAAACCACAACGCAAGTAGCGACATCTATGTATTAATCACGAAAAATAGCGAACGTATCGTCTTTCGGAGTACACATTATAAATCACAGATGGCGTTGACTTCATTCTATATTCATTTCTGCTGTAATAATACAATTTAAAATTTTATTCACATTATATTTTCAGTAATAATCATTTATTTTGAGTAATAAAATTTGTACAAAATTAATTAAGATCTTTAAATCCCGCAAAACCTACGTGTAACGTAATGTTATTCGTTATTTTTAATCTGTATTAGAAATTACAAAAACAAAATGACAGTAAACGTCATTTATAATTCATTGCCCAAGTCGGTCGAATTGAATAAAGTTATTTTTGTGCGCGTTTTAAATTATTCAGCGTAAATGGAAAATATTAGTGTCCTGAATTTAGGAAGTAGGAGTTGAAGTGCGGCTGTTGTGTTTCGTAACTGTGTTCGTGTGTTAAATAGTGACATTAATGGCTACTACACCAAAACAAGTGAACGGCAAACCGTCGAATAATAACGGCTCCCTGGGAAAGCGGAAGAAATCTCGTGGGAGCAGAGGCTCGTACCTATCGAAATGGTTAGATAAGACAATGCACCACATACAAGAGTCGACACCTAGCATGGATACGTACGATACTTACGTAAATCCGAACTTGCACTACGCGATGGGCAGTTCTCAGTTCGCTCCCGGCTACGATCCTTACAGACACATGTATGGCTGTGGGCCTGAGCCGATGTCCCTGCCCACACTACCTTCATACTGCAACCCACCTATGATGCCATTCTACGGGCCCGAATATCGGTACGTGCAGAACGTAAACAAAAGCATTCAAGTACAGAGGCCGAGACTGCGGCGCCGCAGTGAGAACAAGGCTGAGGAGGCGAACAGCGCCTCTCGGCAAGGGACCCCGACCCACCCGCACGCCATGAATTATTTACAACCAAAGAATATAACTGACAGTCAGGATTTCGCTAGTTTACCCCCAATAGTGACATCAGTCGGTGACACAAACTCCAACAGTGAGATTAACATGAATGATAAGGATGAAGGGAGCAATGCTAGGAGGTTCAGTGACCCTTGTGTGAGAGGGCTGCCGGATGTAGCGAGGCCTGCCAATGGTGATGTGGACTCTGGATCAGAAGCCAGTTCTGACATGTCTGGCAGTCAGGTTGGCAGTAGACTCCTAACATGTCTCTTAGACCAAATATCTTCCCTGAAAATGGCAAATGAAAGACTGAGTAAAGACTTAATGGATACCAAAGGTAAGTCTTTAAAAATGGTCAATTATTACACTGTACCTTAACCTAGGCTCCTGGAGAAGACTTAGCTAGGCTTATTTGGTTATACTCTTAATCTAATAAGAAATACCTAATAACTAACTACTAAAAATCAATAGGTTCGTACACAGATAAGGAAGGATTTAACATGACACACACATATATTTCTACTGGAGCTGTGGACTGCTTAGTGGGTTACTGGGACTCTAGCTCAAAAAGCAAGAGTAGGAACAGGGTGGTTTTTAGTCAGTAAGAGTTTTACACTCCGTCTCGCTTCCCCCAAAGTGGGAGAAGCGATTAGATGATTTTCCCTCCTTATAAAAAGGTCCATTTCTAAATAAGTTTTTACTACATTTTCTCTATATTCCAAACTAAAATTCTAAATAACCTTGGACACTAAACTGCATAAGATAAAGCCTTCATACACACACATTAGTCAAATCAACCCACCAGCATACCATGTATACATGCTAAAGGCCATCCTTTCAAACCGCTACCACCTACGTTTAAATCTCCCACACTGAGTTTTCAAGGATATGATTGTGATCAAAATGTCTCATGTGAGACTTAATAATGTCACCATATTAACTTAAAACTGTTGTTCTCAGCATGCTAATCTAAATACAGAACTTAATGCTGCACTCAGAGATATTTAATAATTAATGAAACTAGTCCTTAGTATCAATTTTGTTCAGAAAACAATTGATAAGGACTGGGTTAACTAATCATTAAATGACTCTGAGTAGTTATGGCAGTTTGACATGATTTGCCATCAAATTCTTTCTTACCTAACTACTGTAATTAACATGACAAAAACTAAACAAAACCCTTACTATTACTTAATTATTATTAAAACCAATCAATACTACTGGTAATATGTACATCAATAATTACTATTGATATTTAATAGTAATATATCAATAGCCACTATTAATATTGAGTGGTTATACATCAATAGTATTGATAATGCATCAATAAAATTGTATGTGGCACCATATTTATTATTCTTCCAATAACTACACTGCTATTCAAAAAATAATATAATATTCTCTATTTGTTAGGTTTTAATCTAATTCTTATTAGAATTTTTAAAGCCAATTTCAATAACACAAAAACTAATGAAAACTAATTTAAGGAGTTCTTATCCAACATATATTGTACTATGTGTAATAATAGCACTACAGTCTGTGCTACAGTTTTCAAGTCCATTGTCTTACTGACCTAGCCTATTCTCAGAGGACATTATTCAACTAACTTTTCAATAGTAGTTATAGCTAAATAGATACCTACTTCTTGCTTATCAGTGTTAATAAAAATAGAAACTTTGTTTACCTACCTATGTATTTTTGATTGTTTATAATTACATTGCCCCACACTAGGTTTTTGGTTTTTCGTGGAGGACTAAGGGGAGGCCTTTGTTCAGCAGTGGACGTCTCTGGGCAGTCATCATCATCATCATCTGATGATGATGATGATGATGATGATGATGTGCATGACACTAGGTTTTTCTCCTGTGTCGTAAATAAGTTTATACAAGTTCATATACACACATCTATAGCATGCATCTTTCCTTTTAAGAAACATAACTTACCTGAGTCTGATTCCACCAGTGCTAAGCTATGTTGTACTAACTAATGAATATGATTGGTAGCAGTCTAACATATCCACAGCAACATAGCATAGTACATTCTCTCGTGGAAAAGCACCTCAACTGTCAAATGGACTGTGTTTATTGATCAGTAACATCTGGTTATCAAAGAAGTAAGATCCTAACAAACCTCTTACTATTCAAACCTGGTAAATATCATTGACCATCCATATAATCATAATGTTTTTACAACAAGAACAGTTAACATGTATGTTTTTACAGTAATTAGCTATTACAATGAACTCATTACTATTCATAAGCGTTTTCCTTTACTGCAATTACTGTACACTTGTTTACTCGGATTCTGTGCTATTTGCAACCAAATACAGTGTGTTTTCAAGGATAATAGTCCAGACAAAATATGTCATAATGCACTAATGTGATGGAATTAACTAGAACCTGTATGGATGCTGATTTTTACATTTTCCTCTTGTTGTCTACCTACAAATATCAACCTAATGGTAATAAATTATATGTGGGTTTAATGAAATTCAATGGTGAAAAGAGTTCAGCGATTATTAGCCCTTTTTTATTGAGGAGGGGAAATCATCCAACGATGTGGTTCCATATTTTCGGGTACTATAATCCTGTTGAGGGAATTTCTAAGTCAATGTTTCATTAGTTTCACACTCTCCAAGTTGGATATGGTTAGTTAGGTAGAACTAGACAGTCTGACTTCTTACGTAACAATCGCCCTTTGATTCCTCAAACACGCAGCTTACATACAAAATACAAAGATTTTTCTTCATTTACCTTATTAGTTGTAGAATCTGTGAAGAAAGCAAGCTTCTTTCTATAGACTGTGTTTTCATTAGTTACTTTTCGTTTTATAACTAAAAATGTATTTACAGTGGAGCTGGAGAATTTGCGACAACACAACGCCATACTGAAAGGGTCCAGTTCGAGTATGGGTGCTACGCCTAACCATTCGCTTAATGACAACGGTAAGTAATCTACTCATCTTATAATTAAATAAACTAACTAGTTTATTATTAATTAACTAGCTCGCGTGGATTGCGGTAATTTTATTGCGGAACTTTGTCAGCGTACAATATGAATTTTAGGACATAACAATTTTCTAAAATAAATGTAACTAGCCTAAGTTACTCCATACACTTTCGTATGCCGTATATAAGACAATAATAGAAAATACATTGTGTTTCGCGTAGATCTACGCTCCCAGCTTACTACGGGTTAATATATCAACTAACTGCCTATAGTTAATTACTTACGTATGTTTTTAGACTCCTATTATAGATTGTTGTGCTATCAGGAAAATAATATGAATTCCTAGCGCACGGACGCAGTAAGACTATTGATCTAGGCGTGTTGTGTTCGCGTCTGTGATCTGAATTACGATTACTACCAGCTGCTTCGTGGGATATAAAGTGTCCTATGTGTGATTCCAGACCATAATCTACCCTTGTTCCAAATTTCATTCCAATCCCTTCAGCTGTTTTGGCGTGATTTAGTAACAAACATATTATATAAAATCATAGAAACTCACAAACATTTATAATATTAGTAAGATGTAATCTGTATGTAACTAAGGTTGATTAGACAATATTGCTCGAATAAGCGAAAAAAAAAAAAAATGTTTTAAAGCTTCGTCGATCATGATGGGCTTGTATAAAAACCAGTTACTTGTGGAAAATTGGATCTTGTGTCTTAGGTATCAGGTTACAAAACCAAAAATTATTGAATTCCAATTAATATGCCACCATCATACATTAAATATCGTTAAAGAACAATTCTATAATGTTAAATTTTCTAGTCTAGCCTAAAAATAGTTACAGTATTACTAGGTATTTTATTTATGCGTCTAGGCATTAGACACGCTAAGTAAACACGATTATGTCTGGGCTCAACCCTAAACACATTTTTTCTAGTCACCTTGACAGAATTCTGTGCCTGAATGTGGGTCAGACTCGAATTGTTATTTTTACGATTCTGACTCCAATGAGGTTAGTAAGTAGCTCAGACTTGTAATTATGTTTCTGTAATTATCTATATACTACTAATCAGCCGGAACCAGAGGTGTTTTTTTTTAAGGTGGCAAAATCATCCAATCCAATGACCTCTCTCGCCTTAGGCAAGGCGAGAGGAGTGTCAGACTCTTACTGACTAAAAATCACTCCGATCTTATTTCTGCCCTTCGAGCCGGAGCCCTAGTAATCCCGTTAGGTAGTCCGCAGCTCAAGAACTAAGGATGTAGCTGATCACCATCATCAGATTCTGGTGTGACGTGAAATTAGAAGACTGAAGGCTGAAGATGATTCAGAATGTCAGATCGTCTTCATCCTCTGCAGGACGTGAATCCATCCAAGAGCACGCCATTCAGGCCCGAACTATCTGAACGCTATATAACTTGGGTGTCTTCAAGTCCCGAGTGAATTGGTTCCTCATAGGTAGGCGTGCTCCATCGTCGGCCACATCTTTGCTTACCACCAGAGGCCAAATAAAAATACAAAATACAGAAGTGATTATTTTCAATATTACACGTTGTACATAAGTATACAGTTGGTGGCGTCCCCTTTTAAGCATATAGATGCCTGTGCCAGGAGACCAGAAGCCAAATCCATCCAAGTATTAAAAATCCGTGCAGCAGTTTTGCATGACATTCAACCAATTCACGTTTTAATAATCGAACAGATCAATGACTCCCTGCAATTGCATTTGTTCAACTATATTTGCATATAATGCGAGTGAATGAAAGTCGTACAGTCGTACTCACTGTATTGAGTGCTTATCAACGGGTAATTACTTGATTACTGAACATTCTCCATCTTGTGACGTTTCTATTTAATCTTTATCGGTTTTTGATATAACTTTCTCGATGTTCAAAATAAGTTTATCTAGAACGAAATATTGGTATTGGTTTTCCTTTATTCCTTCTTTATGGTCTTGTATCCTGTTGGGAACTACAAAATGTATAAAAAGATCGATCTCCTTGTAAATTTTACGTGTGGGAGAGCCATGCTTTGGCACGAATGGGTTGACTTGATCGGAGTGATACCACGGCCTCATAGAAAACCGACGTGAAACAACGCTTGCGTTGTGTTTCGTTGTGTGAGTGAGGTTACCGGAGGCCTAATTATTCCAATTTTCCCAATCTCCGATTCCCCAACAACCCTTTAATTCCTAACTCTCAAAAGGTCGGCAACGCCCTTGTAACGCCTCTGGTGTTTCAAGTGTCCATGGGCGGCGACGATTGCTTACCATCAGGTGATCCGTCTGCTCGTTTACCGGCTTATACAAAAAAAAATAATATGGTATGATGAATATAGAGCAGCTCTAAATACAGTTCTGGGTATCATTCAGGAACTAAAATAAAACCATTTGATTCCTAAGACCAGCTCGCCAAAAACACCAAAAAAAAAACTACCTACGAATTCAAGAAAAGATCGTATCCAATTTCGGTGAACGGAAGATTGCCAAAACCTTCCATTTTGTACATTGGAGATTATCAGATCCCGATAAGATGATAACATGGATAGATTGGCCCACTTACACCGTATCGTATATGCCCGATCCAATAATCTAAATGTGACTTTACGCTGCGCTAGCCACAGATAAAATAATGCACGTCATCACTCCGACCTTGTCCAGACGTTAGGACAGTGTTACACGCCTCATACATTATGCATAGTCAGTCTATGGCAACACAGATTATCCAAAATTATGCGTAGATTTAGGATTTTGTAATCAGCCAGTAACTTGTTTGGTTCGACAACTGTTTTGTTGTAAAACATTCATAATTTTATAATGATAACAGGTTTGTGGACTAGTCCTGATTTGCTAATGCGAAAACAAAACACATCTTTGTTTTTGACGCCGTTATGCTGCTGAACAAATTTGAATAGAATTGTGGTGCAAAGGTATGGGGTCCTTGAAATTGGGCGCTACTTTTGTATTTTGAATTTTGTTATAAACTATAAAAAGTTTAATCGACCTTCATAAACAGCCAGCCAGAGTCCAGAGCTGGAGTATGGGCTTCCTCTAAAACAGCCTATACCATACCTTTTTTGTAAATCGGTTTCTGGTTATTTCAGGCGTTGTTTCTCGTCGGTTTCCTGTGAGGCAGTGGTATCAGTCCAGTCAAACCGACCCATTTGTGCCAAAGTCCAGCTCTCCCACACTTAACTTCATAAAACTGAAGTAATAATATAATTTCAATTAAACAAACAAGTTATTGTGAGTTTGCTATGTTTGTTATTCGTGGATACTGATAAACTTTGGCCTTTTCAACAAAATAACCGTTTGCAGATATCGAATACATATTTACTATGTTAATCAGAACCGGCTAAGTCACATCAAAATACGTTAGTTGACCGTTTCTAAACAAATTTTGTTTTTCTTATATTTGGCAGGCTAGATTCTAAGTATAAAATGGTGATCTCTATGAACTACGTTTCATAAAACCGACTTCAACCTACTTTTTTGAATTCGGTGAATATGGGTAGGAGCCAATACCTGCTCCTAAGTGTACAAAAGTTTTCTATAAACTGCATCAAAATCGGTTTAACTAATCGCGAGATAAACGCGGACAAACAAGCAGATGGATCACCTGATGATAAGCAATCGCTGCCGCCCATAGACACCCGAAACACCAGAGGCATTACAAGTGCGTTGCCGGCCGGGGGTTAGAAATGCAAGAGTTCTTGGGGAATCGGAGATTAGGAAGGGGGTAATTAGACCTCCGGTAATCTCACTCACACAAGGAAACACAATGCAAGCGTTATTTTCGTCGCAGGTAATAAAAACCTGTCATTTTTCCACCACTATAAAGAGTACACAGCACTTATGCGACTCAATAAAAAATAAACGTGTGTGTAGAAACCATACAATTACTGAAACATTGTAAACTAGTCGTACTTGTATATTATAGCTACTAATGTTACACCCACAACGGTTTTCTCTGCGTTTATGACGAAAATATGGACAAACCTTTTAGGAGGGGAAAATCATCCAATGAACTTCTCTCGCCCTGGCTGAGGTGAGAGCAAATGGCAGACTCTTGTCAGATTTACTAAATATTACCCCGTTCCTTCTATTGCTTCGATCTGGAGCCCCGGTAAGTCCGCTAGATAGTTCGCTGTTCCGGATCAGGCATCAGCCCTGCTGGGCGCCATCTGTGTGGTGGTCTGGTGGCTCTATGAGCCCCGCGTGGAACGCGATGCGCCGTACGCGCTAATCTGGATGAACAAACCTAGATTCCTTGAAAATAGATTTGTTGATAATTTTTATTCGTTTTTAATGTATTATCTTGTCTTTTCTTAATTATCTCGTTGTACAGGTTTTGGCGACTACAGCAAGCCCCAAGTACAATTAAAATTGTCACTCAGCCAAAATATCGAAATGAAAACAATAATTTGGTTTTGGCATTGTGTTCACTTTTAGATGAAGAACAATATCTATTAATATTTTTGGATTTCAGACAATACGTTCTTGTCAATGAACTTTATAAGACACACCTCTTTTTGTAAAAATACCAGGTTTTACTCGAAGCGTTTTAACGGCAGAGTTTGAACAACCACTGGTAACCGTTTAAGTATCAAATAAAATATGGATCAATAAGACATGGCCATGTTTCTGGCACAAATCCAGACAAATATGAGTTTAGAAAACCAAAAGGTAATTTAAAGCTAGAGTGCACCTACACTGTTGACGCGGTGACTAGGCAACCAGCTGATCCACAAATTATTGTTTTGGATCTGGGTGTCATGTGTATGTGAACTTGTATGTTTGTAAACGCACACACGATACAGGAGAAGATACTAGAATCGGACAACGTTTAAAATAAAGTTTATGCTTAGTATTGGCAATTGCGAGACCAAGTAGGAAAGGAAATCCTATAAAATCTTAAATAAGGAACAACTTGAAGTATAAATGGTCTACAATTTGCGTATTCAATGAGATTCTGTGACACTGGCAGCAAACCAGTATGTGGCTAACTCTCTCCGGCGATGTAGGAAATGAATATTTTCTTCGATACGTATGTTGGCTAGATATTTAAACCTCATTTATGTTATTTAACCATGTATTCATTGAATACTTCAGAGAATTAATAAGGAAGCTCTATGTTACTAGTGCTAGGTTTTCTCCCGTACGGTTATAATGGTCTCATGTGTCGTGTGATGTTTCTCTTTACACAAACATCACACCCAGACCTAGGACAACAATTTGTGGATCACCGAAAGCGTAGTTCCGTGTCGGAATCAAAAATGGCGTCACATTGAGTAGCTACAATAGTTACTATCACACTATAATGTTATAAATGAGAACGTTTTGTTTGTTTAGATGTTTATCCGTCAATGACGCTGAAACTACTGAACGGATTTTGATGTAATTTGGTATAGTTACAGACAGGGTAGGGTATGAGCTGACTTAAGTGATAGTATACTTTTTATCCCACGAGAACGCGGGTGAAGCCGCTGGCAGAAGTTAGTTATCAATATTTCGATGATTGTTGACAATCTGAAGATTGTTTAAAGATATAGCAAGGTCGGTCAATCGTCCCCTACTCTGGCTGTGACATGATTGGTGTGAATATTCCCATAACAGCCGCGACACATTGTAATCTCATCGTGAGAATCATTCTGTTCTTGATGACACAACTGACCCACTAGGATATTTACGTTATACAATACAATTTAGTTATATGTATTATAAACCAAAATAAATAGCGTTATTGTCAATAAGATCTTTGATTCAGATCTCATGTCTGGCTGAAACTCCATCTATCATTTATATTCAGAGTGATTTTCTACTATAGATTTGCTATGCTACGTTGCTGTGGATTCTGGCTTCCACCAATCATGTTCATTAGTACACATATGTAGCTTAGCACTGGTGGAAACGGACTCAGCTAAACTACGTTTTTTTATGAAAAGATGCATGCTATGGATGTGAGTTTGGCTTCCCTACTATCTATACATTGCATACTCGAGCTGCGCATCTTCCTCGCACAGCTACATAGCTTAGTATCAGTGGAAACAGCCACATAGTTTCACAGCTTAGTTATTACATCTCTGTAGCATAACTACATAGCACATCTCTGGTGGAAAAGCACTATAATGCTTGACCAATGTAATTACAGTAACTCTGATTTTCTATCAAATCACCTTATTTGAGGCCTCTGCATAGTTCACTCTCTAGCCGTAAATTAATTGACAGATTAGTCAATCAAATCGGCTTTGTATGTCATTAAGTCCATTAGGAACTAGTTCTATACACTCATTAGAAGATATTGCTGCCATACTCAGAGTTATTTCATGTTTACTTAACCCAGTCCTTAGTTATTGTTTTTGGGACAAAATCGTTACTTAGGAATAGTTAAAGTAATCATCATGTACCTGAGTACGGCAGTTGACTATCTTTAAAGTAATACTGAATAACACCAAAAATATTTTTACAATGCAATGTTTGCCAGCTATCAATATTCGTCACGACACACGGGTTGGACTATGAATCAGTTGGGTGGAACATTTCTGGCATAGTTTTACAAACGTAGCTAAATCGATTTAAATCTTACGGTTTATGTTTTAAAGTTTACAATGCTGTTAATAAGATTACATGGTTATTTAGAAGTGGTAATATGCGTAAATAAATTAGTTTTAAAAACTGTTTTGATCTGTTATTGCTGTCTGCACGGCTAAAATACTTTGTTTTTGAGATAGTAACATCTTCAATGAATATAAGTTTTTAAACTGATATAGTCACTAACACTATCATTAACACTTGAGACGGGATATTTACCATGTTTAGAGTCCGATATTTCGACACTGTTGCAAGCGCCATAATCACGGATGATCGGAAACTCATAGACATAAATAAACATGGTAAATATCGCATATATACATCTCAAGTTCTAATGATAGTATTTTCGACGAAATTCCTTAACTTTATGCTAGAAAATGTGCAGTGCATGCCTCAAACAGTTTTCAAAGATATGCCACGACATTGGCCACATGTCAAGGCCAATTTTCTATTAGAAAAGTCCTACTAAACAATCTAATGCCAATGTTGGACGTTGGCCATCAGACTCAACGGTTTCACACGCTTGAATCACTCGTGCTGAATATTAAACGTCAATCAATGAAGTATTCCAACTGTTTTGTGCACATGGAGTATACAGAAAGAGAGTACTAACTTTACATGATAATCAATTTCTATGATAGTCAGATAAACGTCGTTTGTCGCGGAATGCTGCTCATGGATATGAGCCTCTAGCATGGTTTGTAACTAGTCGAGTTTCTCGTTAAATAGTGACGTGAGTAAGATGAAAAAGATAATTAAAAAGAATCGGTTTTAAAAATTTACGGTAAATCTGCGTTAATTTATCACATTTTCACGTTAAAGAATGGTACTGTTTATTTTCTATCAATTATTTTGAAAGTCATTTTATTTAATAATTATACATAAGTTAAACTAAGTACCTGGGTATTCGCAATTCTCAATTTATTAATACCTACTCGATAACGTATCGTCTCGACCCCAAGTAACAATAATGGGAGGAAGAAGATTATTACCCGTTAAATAATTCGCAAAAATGGTCGTAGGGAGAACCCGTATACGAGCACCTAAATTGGACAAACGTCCTAACTCCCCTCTTTCTACTGTAACGTCTCCTATTTATTACCATTCAACTGAGACATTGTCACACTCAGAGACCGTACCGCTACCATGAGTTTGTAGCAATAATATTTGTCGATAATCGCTGGCGACGACCAAAATTTTTTGTAGTTAAGTCAAATTTTACAACGCCTCTACTGGTCACCTGTGGAACTAAAATTTGCCATACAAAAAAATACTATCGACAAATACTATTGCTTCAAACTCATAGTAGAGGTACAGTACTCTTATATTAGTATACTCCATGGTTCCATTTCTTATTGACTAGTGACGGGACAGCGCAACGAGGAACGCCACCACAACCGTAGTGCGGGGAAATCGCGTGCGTTACGTGACCCGAAGATAGCTTGGTATTAAAACTCTTTCGCATTTGTGGGAAATAGATTACGCCTGCAATTTAGATTTGTTGCGGTAATCTTTATTGACTTCGGATATTGGAGTCGTTTTCGCATGTCCAATGTCTGTTTGAGGGTCTTAAATTCAGGCGATTTTGAATTATGTTTTTAGTTGCTTCATATGAAAATGTTAGTATTATTTTAAGTGCGTATTCTGTCTTTGATGAGTATTTGAGTAAATTAAGAGAACTATCTATCTACGTATCGTACCGAGTCTGATTAGATTAGGTATATCGAAGGTTAACTTATCCTTTGGGGAATGGTCAGACACACATTGAATTTTCTTACAGTTTGTAGATTTCATAGTACCTACTAAAATTAATTTTACTAAAGTTGGTAGGTACTTAGGCAAAATTATTTGCACCACTTCTTCCTTAGTGTACGCCTGTAACGAATAGGTAACACAACAAGTTTTCGCGTAATAACACCATGTACAGTAACCATTGCGTGTTATACAAACATTGGCGTTACTTACCCCGCCTCTGAGCCAGCAATGTGCTACCAAACGTCCTTCAGTTTTAAAAAAGACTGTAATCACGTAAAACCAGGCTATTTCTGTCACTCGGTATTTAAAATAAAAAAGCAATTGTTTTATTCCCTACTTATTAGGGTTTCTTTTGCGTAACTTAAACTAACTTTAGGGCAGTAGTACCATCCGGAGCTGCGGACTACCTAGCGGGTTTACCGGGGCTCCGGCTTGAAAAACAGGAGTAGGAACGGGGTGGTTTTTAGTTAGTAAGAGTCTGACACTCCCTTTCGCCTCGCCCAAGGCGGGAGAAGTCATTGGATAACTTTTCCCCCTCAAAAAAAATGGTCTACTCTTCTATTCTGCCATTCTAAACTTAACCTTTTACTTATTATTTTCAGCGTACTTAGCAGGGCAGTATGCTCCGGGCTTCCTGACCGACTTGGTGCGCGAGATCAGGGACGCGGCGCGCATGCGTGAGGATGCGCTGTACTCGCGCGTACGAGCCATGGTCGTCGAAAGAAACGATGTAAGTTGGATCTCAAATAATTTTCTAAGATATTAGGATAAGGACAGACCTGTCTGTATCTCCTTCAATTCTTCCCTATCAGACGTCATCACATCACAAATTCCCTTTTATCTCGATAGTCTAGAATCTAGACTCTAGATTCTATCTATATACTAATATATAAAGCTGAAGAGTTTGTTTGTTTGAAGGCGCTAATCTTCGGAGCTACTGGTCCGATTTGAATAATTCTTTTTGTGTTGGATAACGCTTTTATCGAGAAAGGTTATAGGCTATAAAACGTCACGCTACGATCAATAGGAACCGAGCAAAGGGGGTGAAACCGCGCAGAAGCAGCTAGTTATGGTATAAGCCGGTAAACGAGCAGGCGGATCATCTGATGGTAAGCAATCGTCATGGATAGTCTGGGCGTGATTTGTATTTGAAACAGTTTTGACGAGTATAATGGAATGTGAGAAAAATGGTTTTGTTTATACAAACAACGTACATCTTCAAAGGTGTGAAATGCGTGATAATAATATTTAATAAAAAATGATAAAAATACAACGAATGGACATTGAACAGCCATTTGTTGGAGTTGTCAGAATTTATATAAATTGTTAGATATTTTTGTTTGACCATCCATCATTGACATTTGGTAGGTATGTCATACAATTTTACACTTCTAATTCTTAATTAGAATGTGAAAATTGTTGTTTCTTTCACGCTTTCATGCTTAAACCGAATTGAGTAGTGTCTATAATTGGATTTTTACATTTGTACATTTTCAATAATGGAATTCACTATGGAATCCGTTTACATAACATTACGTAAGGACTGACAGCTTCCCTGCCGATCTCATAACTACAAGCGCAAAGCGTTTCATCTAAAAAAAAAGTTGCGTGGATAATAAATAAAGTATTTTAATCGACTTCAAAAAATAGAGGCTGTTTGGCCTGTATGTATGCATGTATGTTTGTGCTCAATTATCTCGCGTTTGGCGGAATCGATTTGGATGCGATTTCCAGAATATAATTTTTCTGACATAGAGGAAGGTTTGCGGTATATTACGTGATTTAACAAAAAATGCGGTTCCCACTTTAAGACGTGTTTTATAGTTTATAGTTTTTGAAGTCTGTTTTTTAAACGTAGTTCCCTCTCGCCTCATCCTTCGGGTCCTCGGGAGAACTAATTGGATGATTTTCTCCCCAAAAAAAAGACCGAACTGAAAAGATTTAATATACCTACTTGTTTGACACACATGTTAACTGTGCAAGCATTCTTAAACTTGCCTATTTCCTACTATGACCATGAATTCAAGTCTCAAACCAATCAAATGACTTTCTTCAATTATTCATTGACGTGTAATCGATACCTGTCATTTGATGCTTTGACAATAATACATAAAGAATGGACAATTCAAGGCAAGAAAGGGTGAGCTTCTGACCTTGAGACTTGACCTTGGCTGGTTTGAGCTTTCTAATGTCTGGTTAAGGTATTAAAACAAAAAGGTCAAGAGTTTCTGTATTTATAGTTAGTTAAAAAACAGTACCCTTAGTACGAGTTTGCATTACGCTGAATGAAAACGAAATGAGAGCGTGTTCGGCGCTGTGATTGGCCGGCTCGAATAAACTAACCACTAAGAGCGCCGAAAGCGCTTTTGTTTCGATCACGTTTAACGTAAAACTATCTCGTACTAAACCCCTCATTGGCCGAGTGGTTGCAAGTTCGACTGCCGGGCAAGGGGTCTCGGGTTCGATTCCCGGGTCGGGCGAAGTATTACTGGGCTTTTTTCGGTTTTTCGAAAATTTCTCAGTGGTAGCACGGAAATGTGCCCGGTGTATGGCAATAGGTTCACCACCTATTACATGGGAATTACAACATAAATTGTGAAAAGTGGGTGTACACAGTGGCATTACGTGCCATAATGTGCACCTCTGCCTACCCCTTCGGAGATTAAAGGCGTGACGATATAAATGAATGAATGTATTTATTTATGTATGTTTTTGCGTCATCCAGACCATAAACTACCCCTGTTCCAAATTACATCCCGATCCCTTCAGCCGTTTAGATGTGATTGAGTAACATTGTTTGTTACTCACAAACTTTCGCATTAACAATATTAGTTAGATTTACTTTAACGGTGTTTAAAGTAACAAATGGATTGTGGAAAACGGTTCTCAATACTTATAGTTGTTTGCTATAGACTTCTGAGACCACCATGACCAATATAGAGTTAGATACGGAACCAATTTGTTGGGTTATCGAAGCGAAACGCCTTTTATAAAAGTTCCACTGCATTACTCCTTCAACTGTCTTTGCAGATATTTGATTAGAGGCGCTGTTATGTGACCGGGCCGTGTTTATTTTTTTTATGAATTCCTGAACGATTCTGAAGAAAGTATTTTAGCTAATTCCGTATGGAGAAACCTCTTATGATTTAATTGTCTTTGACAGTCAATTGAAAACTGTTGAAGGTATATCCTCGCTAACGTCGGTCACCGGTGTCCCCCGTGGCGTTCGAAGTGTTAAACCATATTTATGTGTTATCGTCTTGGCTGACGTTATACTAAAAATGAACGAAATAGGCCTAGTAGGTTAGTCATAAAGTTAGCATTTTTCTCTCTGAGCTAATTTGAACACTCTTTACAAATACGGCATTGTAACAGTCGCGCCACATGTTCGTTACATTTCTAGACAACCTACGACATTACAGCTCTTCTGTGATGATCATGCAATATGGAGCTATTCACACAGAATTTAATACTTGATTATTTTTTTTATTTTGTTTGAAATTCTTTTTTTCCGTTTTTGTTGAAATATTTACATGCTGTAGTTTCATTTAAATCATATGAGTGATCTCCATACTGTATAATCTTTGATTCAATTCATTCAAGTCGACTCAGATTCGGCAATCGATAGTCAGTTTTCGGATTAGCGCTAAGTCAATAATTGACTTGAATTTTTAAGTAGATTACAGAATTCACATAGCCATTGGAAATGAAAGTACAGAAATTGACCCGTCTCTAGAAGTTGAAATGCAATTGCAGTCGATTTAATAATAGTAATACACGTAATAAAGTAAGATTCTCCAAATAGAATTTCATAAAAATATGTAGGTATGGGTATTTTGCCAGTGTACGAGCGAGACGGTTGAAAAAATTTCTCAAAAGACTGCCAAAAATTTGGCGTATGTCGGTCGTTCCGAATACCTACGTGCGAATTAACGGTACGCCCCTATATAATTTTGATTGCACATTTATATTAAATCTGCAGTAAAAGTTTTTGTACATGGTCTCTCGCGCACTTCGTTTCTTGGAAAAAGTTTGTAGTAGGTAAGGTTTGTCCACTTTATCTTTTGTCATCGTCTGTAACTTCTGTCTGATGTTTAATATTTGATGGTACGTGCCTTTAGCGAGAGTCTAAAATCGTATATCATGCCTGCTATTTTTCAATGAGCTAGCTACAGAGGTCTACAAAGCTACAGAGGTCTACAAAGCTTAAGTGGTACGGGTAAACGTAAAATTCCTAGTCGTGTTAATTATATTCCTGGGACAGCTGTTTAGCTATTTCCTTTTCGATAAACGTTCACTAGGAAAGAAGATTTCATTCGTTTTTGCACCGGAAAATAGGCTCCGGAACTAGAAGAATAATAAAAAATCTTACTTATTCTTTTCTGCGAGTAGCATAGGCTACTTTTCATTCTGGTACCTATGCGTATAGGATCGTATCCTGATAGGGAGAGACCTTCCACGAAAGCCTACTATCCAAACATCTGCACAATTTCCACGACAATAAATCTCATTTTACAACGCACAATACAAATGCAGACACTATCCAGACTGGACATGACATTTTCCAAAACATTTTGGCTCCTGTCCAAACACGCTCAAAGCTCAAATCGTTAATTCTCCATTCTCAGTTCAATGACCTTTAAATCTTACAATAATGGTCATTATGGCATTCGAAGTGGAATCCATTTTTATGATATCGATGACTAACACCTGTATTAATAATACCTACACGTTATTTTAGTGTCCAAAAATGATTTGAAAATACCATCACGTTTTTTGTTTGTGGAGACATTTTGTATATCTAAAGAATCGATCCTATTTATGTATTAGATACAATAATAGATCATAAAAATGCAATAACTGTGTTCTGGTCCCACCAAACACCGAACCTTTTCTTTTTTTTTTTTAAATACTGATCTATATGTTACAAAGCAGTAATTAAATGTAGCCATGGTTAACTTAAAATCTTATATACCGACAATGAAGTAGTAAACCAAAATGAACAATACTAGTCCCACGAAAACATTTTCTTGTAAAATGTTGCCAAAACGAGAGAAGTAAGCTACTAACATTCTCACTCCACGCGCTCGAACTTGATCGGTTTTCTATACTTTCGTTTTTTAGTGTGGGAGAGCCATGCTTCGGTACGAATGGGCCGGCTCGACCGGAGTGATACCACGGCCTCACAGAAAACCAACGTGAAACAAAGCTTGCGTTGTGTTTAGTTGTGTAAGTGAGGTTACCGGAGGCCCAATTACCCTGACATATCTTTCCAAATCCCCGATTCATTAACAACCCTTTAATTCCTAACTTTCAAACGGCCGTCAACGCACTTGTAACGCTTCTGGTGTTTCGGGTGGTCGTTAACCGGCTTGTGAAGTAAAAAAAAAAACAAACATCTTTCTAATTAGTAAGAATTTCGGAAGTCGAAAGCCAAAAATAATTTATCCAACCTGGTAATGAAACATGAGACAGCTACAATCAACTAACACCAAGACAGTCGCTCGGAAACACGCAGCAAATGAGATTACAATTGTAACTCTAATGCTATTGATGGGAATCGAATGAGAAATAAATCGGTTCATTTTTAATCTGTTCTTAACTAACTTGTTGAATGGATTAAGTTTATAAATCGTAGATTAAATTGGTTTGATGTGTGTCTTTTCACCAGATATGGGCTATACTACTATTGCTGTGGATGCGTTTGGCGTCCACCAATAATATTCATTGGTAGCTTAGCACTGGTGGAAACGGACTCAGTTAAGTTATGTTTTTATATGGAAAGATGTGTGCTATGGATGGCTTCCCTACTATTGATACATCGCATACTCGAGCTTATCGATCTATCAATCAAAAACATTTTTCTCAAAATTGCGCCAGTGTCAAAGGAATCTGTATCCTACTTATCATAACATTCTTAGATAATCAAATAAGGTGGACGTAATAGATATTTACATACAAGTTATATGCACGATAACGATTTAACTATGTGTCACTGATAACTGATAACGATAACCTATCGATAGACAAACATGGGTATGTATTTATAACTAAAAATCTTCCCAGTTACTATTATCCAAGTGCAAGATCCAACAATTTGTACTACATCAAAATAAATTATGTTCTACAAGTGTAGTTCCGTTGGTATTCTAATGTTTCCTGCAACAACACTATTAAGTGACCTCTTCCTATTATTTATCAATTGGGGTCATTGATACATTCATTTACTTTATTACTAACCGTTATACGCTTCGATTCTCGTGGTAAAACCTAAAAATGGAGCCCATATTACTCTACAATTTCTTAATCATCACCAGACATAAATATCATGTCGTAGCTAGGTTCTACCAGCGGTTTGGTCCACATTCCCGTGGGATAAAAAGTAGCCTATGTTATTCCAGACCATAAATCCCTGTTCCAAATTTCATATCATTCTCTTTAGCCGTTTTGACGTGACGTCATTTATAATGTTAGTAAGACAATGCTCCAATACGACGACAATGAGAGGAAATAAAACAATTACTTTTCCTGCGGATAGGAGTCTTATTTAAAGAATAGGAGACAAACGAGCAGATGATGATTAGATGTATCACCTGATGGTAAGCAATCAGCGCCGCCCATGGACACCCCCAGCACTAGAGTAGTCAGAGACGCGTTGCCGGCCTTCAAAAATCGAATACGCTCATTTTTTCGAGGTTTGAAGGTCGTATCGGACGACAGATCTATGCCTAGTTTAAAATACGTTACTCCAATTAACTCATTGTAGCTACCCAAATACCTAATCGATCATCTTTTCCTGTTCATTTTTGTCTTTATTGTACAAATTCTCGACTTTCTAAACTGGCTTGAGTTTTATTGTAATTAATGCTTTTACTTTTACCTTTTAACTTTACAGGAAAATAATCATCTAGTCTATCTATAACATTTGAAGCGTATTGGTAAAAAATATGCTTGCATATTTTACACTGAAAAGTTGTTAATATTTTAGTCTTAGTTTTTATTTTTATTTAGTCTATGTATTGAAGTTATTCAAATAAAAATTTAAGATTTCGTTTAGTTGACATAGATTGGAGATTGGAGCAATAGTTATGGTTTTGAATGTGAAAATTGACAAAACAAAAAAAAAAAAAATGTTTGTCAACTAGAATGTTAAAAAATGATCACCCCAGTATTTTTAACTTTCTGTCTTTATAAAACAGGAGGTTCTCAAGTATTTACTTTAATTTAAGAAAGATTCTTTGTTATTAGAGACTGGAAATGACCATTCCTCTTTATCATTCTATCAGCCACAAGATGCATGAGCTACGGACTGCTTAGCGGGTTATCAGGGCTCCGGATCGAAAAGCAGGAGTAGAAACGGTTTTAGTCAGTAAGAGTCTCTGACACTTCTCGCCTCGTCCAAAGCGGGAGAAGTCATTATATGATTTTTACCACTCAAAAAAAGCCTGAAGATGCCATATCAATTACAACACGGTCACTGTTTAACATATATAGGGCCTAGGGCCTCCCCAATTATGGTAAAACGAATAATTTCCAGATAAGCCTATTGGAATCGACCTATAAATATTTGAAGCCATTTACTTAGTCTTACAGAACAAAATCTACACATCTATCGACTCCGCTAGCATTATACAAAAACTGTATATATGTGTACAGTTTTTTGTCCACTTCTCATAGCATAATATAATGTACTATATACTGTAAAATTATTAATCTAACAGTATTGTTCATCGATCATTGAAACTGGGTCGCTACTAGCTAGTCACTAGCCGAGGCGATGCGTGCATGGAATTCAGTCCGTACTTACCTTTACTCAGAATTGTTTCCTCATTTGTGTAGATAATTTATATTTTTATAGGCTTTTTTTGGCTTAGAAAGACATATACCTAATGATGTCTCATTAACCGTTAGCCGCGGGTTTGCACGCGTGGTCAGAAAATAATGTATAGGTACTTAGTATAAATTTCTCTTTACTCCTAATTAAATCCAGACCTATTTTTTATTTGTTTTTATGCGACATGAAAGAAATATATACATACTCACTTTTTGCATCTGTGATGTTAATATGGAAGTGCCTAAGGATTTACAAACAAATCTTTGTAACTTATTGTCTTATAAATTTGTTCTTTACTGTAGTCAACTCATTGACCACTTTTTTCTTAATATCATAAAAATATACCTAAACCATATAAATAAACAAGCATGACTAAAAGTTTCAAATGCTTGCAAATAATTCTCAGTAATATCAATTTCATGGTAGACCTCAATCTGCCTTTTATTTTAATTCCCGCTGTTTTGACCCAATACTCACAATAACCGTCTTTCTTTTTTATTACAGAACGGTTTGACATCTTCGGAAGCTAAGTTCACGGAAAAAGCTCTTGAAGAGATCAAGGTATATCTAATTTTATTATTTTGGTATAAATAGAGCTCTTACTTTACGAAACTAGTTAGTAACGCCATCTATCTTTGACATCTGTTACTTGTGGTATGAAGTGCTTTCCAATAAAATCACTAGATGGCGCTTGCTTTATCGTTGTAGTAGTACACCAAAGTTTACACAGAGGGCGCTTAAAAATATTCCTGAAGTTGTATGTTAATAATTTTAATTTCATAATTTGTGCTTAATTTTAAACCCAACTTAATATCTATTTGATAAGTCATACTTTCCATATATCTTAATTCTAGTGTAACACCTATAAGAAATAAGGCAATGGTAATGTAGTGTTTCATAAACTCAAGAAGTCAAGCTCTTGGTCACTAAGCTAAATTCAGATTTCACAGAATCTCTTCATTGCGTCCATAAGAATAAATTTTAATACGTTATTATGAAAAATCTAATACGCGAGTTGGAATAGCTCGTTAGAACGGCATTAGCATAAGCCTAGCAATGTTTATTTACCCAAGACTTTGCATAAAACCTCAAGGAATTGTAAAATCAACATTATTTTTTCATATTTCACAAGTTTTTTTTCGTTGAGTTTGTATTTTTTTACGTTTTCACCTCAATTCGGTGCTATTAAGCATTATTTGCGGAGCGAGTTGGGTGGTCTCTTCGAGGGCTCTTCACGCCCTGACGCACTGTCTCACCGACTGACGAGGAGCCACAGACTAGAGATTGTACAGAAGGAGCATTTTACATGCAGTATGTGATTGTGGTAACTGGATGTTTCATTTGTTTCGGTCTCGTGTTTTTTTTTTCGTTTCATATATTGTTTTAAGCATATTTTCTGTGTGGTATACTTAAAGGACAAAATAGTTTCATGCTTAGGAAAAGCATTCCAATTGCTCGTTCTTCTTCAGATATTGTAGTTAGACTGATTTTGAACATTTACACACATTACAATTTCTTTGACTGACTTTATTAAGCATTTAAAATCAATTGTTTACTGCTGTATCAGAGGCATTTCATGATTACTTACAAGAAACTGAGAATCCACTGCTGGACTATCCGCCGTATTCAGAGACATTTAATGATTACTTAAACTATTCCTTAGTAACGATTTTGTTCTGAAAACAATTGCTAAGGACCGAGTTAAGTAACCATCAAATGACTCCGATTACGGCGGTTAGATTCTTAATCTACAGTAGGTACCTATTTTGGCAAACGGTTTAATTTGTTTAATTGTGCCTATTACTCTATTCTATTTTATTCTCGTAGTAATGCACCTTCCACAATTATATTTAATGTGGCCTGGTAACGTTTAGTGTTAGCATAGACATTCGCGAAGTCCATTGTTGTTGATGCAAAACGCCTACGATACCGTCGCAAGCGCATAGTGACTTGGCGAATTATTTCGACTTAGCTCTTTTTTTAAATAATTCTATAAGCACTTGAGTAATGTTTAGTATTGTTTTTGTAGATGTCTTTTGTGTGTTTTTAAGCGTGTCTGGTTTAAACTGGCTTTAGAATATATGCTTAATAGGTATCTATAAAAATACGGATTTTGGTTCGAAGTTTTCTGTAAAAATACGGATTTTCTAGATGGTGTCTTGTTAATTATTATTTATCGACTTACTCACGAAACTGTTTGACGAGGAACTCGTCTTGTTTCAAGCCATGTTAGAGACTCATATTCATGAGCAGCATTCCGTGACACCACGCGGCGATTGTCGCACGTAGTTGGTGTCTTGTTTCTGTTTGCAAGAGATTGATTGGTTTATTATTAGTTTTGTTAAAAAACAAATGTAGTTACAAAACAATTTACTCGAATAAGCGTAGACGAATAGTTACTGAATAGTTAGAAAAATAATACATGTAATTTTGTAATGTCTGTTTTCAAAAATTAAGTCAATAGGGTCGAAAATAGCGTATCAATTCACCAGAACATAATATTATTTAAGAAAAAAGTATTCTTGTAATTTTATAATGTCTGCTTTTAAAGAAATTGTTATTAAGGTCGAAAATAGCGTATCAATTCACCAGAACATATTATTTAAAAACTCTTCAACCAATAGGAATACAAATGCAATTCCCTAGTGGCTTACAGCTACATTCAAAACGTTCGGCGCTCCATTCAAATTCGGAATAACTTCTAGATACCTTTGGAACGTGAAAAAGGGAACGTTCCGTAGATACAACCGTTTGGTTTTCATACCCGTATGCACACGCAGGGATTATAAAATCAGCACGAGTGAATAAAACGGAACGCATCGATTTAACTCTATTCTATTCTACGTGGCGACTTCGCACTTTCAACGGTTTGTCGCGGGTTTATGTTACACCGTAGTGTAATTGTTTTTGTTATTTTGTTTATTTTAGGTTTGATATTGTAGCGAATAAACCTTGAAAGGATTTTTAATAGTCTTATGTGACTGCAGTAGTATAAGTAGGTACCTTTAATTGAGAACTGCATGTATAGTTGTTGCTTACAAGTCTAAAAGGTGTTCGATATGCCATTTGTCGGTCTGGTGTATGTCTCACTTTAAATAGTGTAGACCATCATAGTCTCTCTTTCAGTAATGGTTTTTCAAACAAGAGATGATTAGTTGCTCATATCATTCAGAAGCTTATAACTCTAACCGCCGTACTCAGATTCTTTCAATGGTTACTTAATCCAGTCAATAAGAAGAAAATCGTTATGAAGAAATAGTTTAAGTAATCATTAAAATGTCTTTGAGTACGGCACCAACTATTGTACTAATAAATTGTGGAGGTTATATCACAGTAATGGTTACCATTTACACGTGCCACGAGGATAATATTTCAGTCTAGCATTTTGACCTTAGAAGAATCAAAACATGTGTAAAAAGACCAGAAGCAAAAGTTTCCTAAATCTGTTTAAAATATTGATAATAAAAATATATGGACAGGTATTTCGCATACAAATAATCTGTCAATGATGAGTTTGATAGACGTCACGATTAGTCTGCAAATATTTGCTTGTGTGTACCGGTTTATCTATTCAACTTACTGTTTTTCAATTGTCACACATAAAACATTATATTATGCGCACCTGGCGATTTCAAAACAACAAGTTTTTATTTTGATTCTAAATGTTTTTGTAAGCAAAAAGGAAACAAACTGCTAAGTGCGATCAATACTCGTTAATGAATAGTTCTGTATAAGATTATTGTACGAATAGGCCTACTATTTATTTAAGTCGTCTCTTGCGAAAAATAATGGCGTTTTTTACCAAAAATATGGTCCTTTGGTAGTTACTCAACCAAAATAACGGTCTTCTGGTACTTACTTACAAAAAGAACGGTCTTCTGGTGCTTCAGTAAATTTTCAATGAAAAAAAAAAACCATTTAATGCATAATACATATTTTATTATTTGTTAAGTTTTGTCATTTATAGACAACTGAATCTTGAAGTTAGGTCTTTAATTCCTGATGGTATACTCATGATTTATTGTGTACTTAATATGCCTAGTACAAGAGTTTAAGGGACCCCAGAAAATCATGTTAATTAGCTACTTAATTGAATTTGAATACGTCTTGTTCTTCATGATATCTAATATATAAAATTCTCGTGTCACAGTTTTCGTTGCCATACTCCTCCGAAACGGCTTGACCGATTTTGATGATTTTTTTTGTGCTTATCCGGTATCTATGAGAATCGGCCAACATCTATTTTTCATCCCCCTAAATGTTAGGGGTAGTACAACACTACATTTTTTTATTTTTCCGCGGACGAAGTCGCTGGCAGAAGCTAGTTCATAAAATTCACTACATCATTGCCATACAGCAGTTAACTTTAGCCATTTTTTTACAAGATTTTTATCGCAGTGTCTTGCTGCGGGATTTTATTAGCATACCTATGTTAAATTGATTAGTTGAACAATAATAATGACTAGGTATTTGAGTGATTTATCCTCAAAACGTGATGTTTTTATAGACGAATACTTATCGAAATTAAGAAATGGTGTAAAAAATGTTGATCTAACATCTATTTCGGTTGCGGTTTATTTGACTGAATGCAGGAAATATTTTGATTGCATTCTTTAATCTTTAGACGGAATATTAATAGACGGTTTATTTTTAATAATTGACTACCTAGTACCTACTGGTTTTTTTATCACCTAATATCCTTAATAGAGTGGGTATTCTTGCATATTTTACCGTACCTGAATTTTTCTTAGCAACATCGTATACGATAGCTTTTTAAAAAAAACGTTACACGACGGTGTAAAAGCAGCCCCTGTAACTTTGTATTTTGTAGTGTTTAGTGTCACCCCACATCATAGCATTTGAAATATGAACGGGTGGTGCGTACGAGGGGTGTTTAGGGGAGAGGGTATGAGGTGGGAGGGGGGTTGGTGAGCAAATATTGGCAGATGTAAGTGGATGGCGGTGCAGCGAGGCGCCGCCACCCTACGCGCGCCGCGCGCCGTCACGTGACACGAGTGACGTCATACCGGCCAGCGTTACGATTCCTTTTTTAAATAATCTTTTGAATTAATAATGTGGTCGTTTTCTTTTTTTATTGTTGATTGTAGTCTTTTTTGACGTCTGATGGAAAAATGAGAGTCGGTTAGGTTAAAAATATTTAAAAATAGAAGACTGGTGTAGGATATTTTTTATACCTAAGTCATAGGCTAGGTCAAATATTTACCTTATCCTAGCTACATGCTATTATATTGTTTTAATTGTAATGTAAAGTTAAAAATCACGACTCTCCCATACCTCTTTTTCTACCTACAGATTCACAAACAACACAAGATTTATTTTTAAAACATTAATCTCATATCACCTTTTCCTTCCGCCCAAAATAACAACAGCAACAAAGGGATACCGACCGACTTTTACAAGTACCTACATACAAGTTTTACACGTGGGTGTTGCTGTACGTTTGTCCGTACAATTAGCACTAGCACTCACCTCGTAATAAGTTAATTGAAGTGCAAAAACGTATGGCAACACACGATTAACATGGTCAGGTTAATGCGTCACTGCTGCCCGCTAAGTAACCGCTGGGCTACAGGCTTTTACTGAAAAACCCGTGTTTTTTAACGTAGGTGTTGTTATTGTTGAGTTTTTTTGGATTTTTTTTTACCTAGTCGTCCCATTTGGGAAGCTCAGTCAATGTGGAATGGTATTTGACTCGTTTAGGGACGAAAGAACGATTGTACTTGCTTAGAGTCAATGTCTTTTTTGAGAGTTTGATGCAAGAACATTTGAAATTGGACAGCTATTTTCTACTGTTGGTTTGGCATGATGGGTCGAAACATTTAAGATTTTAAGACATTCTAGAAAGATGGAATTATTATTTGGTTGCACGGTTGGCGCGGTGTCTGGGCAGCCGGCTGCCACGTAACATGTAGCGGGTTAGATTCCCGCACGGAGCAACTCTTTGTGTAATGTACAAATTCTTGTTTCGGGTCTGGTGGCATTTGCGTGTTTGTAAACGCACCCATGACACAGGAGAAAATCTTAGTGAAGGGCAACGTTTAAATAAAAATAAATCTTATTTTACAGACTATATTAGGTTTAGACTATTAAAGTTCTTAAGCCATCTCTAACCGATTACAAATTCATGATAACTGAACTATACATCAGGAAACCATTGTCTGGCCTTATCAATAACAACAAGAACACTTTACCATAGCAACAAGGCATTTTTGCTCAAAAAAAAAAATAATATAAAGGGAAGGGAATTTATCAAATTTTTCTATGAACAAACCTGTCAATATAGACGTATCCGCGACAACAGTGTATCAGATATACGCAGGAAACTGTCGGAACCAACAAAATTAACTGCCCGCCGGCTGTCTGTCTGTTTGTGTGCACATATAGACTTAGCCGTGTAATCTTACTTAACGCCTCCGGGCCTAAGTTGGGGGCTGAGGCGGAATTAATATAGTGGAGGTGATTTTTTTTGCCAAATGTATCTATTGGGTGAAGTTTTAATATCTAAAATAGAGAGGTGCTTCTAAATAAAAAGGTTTACCAAAAAAAAAATCAGGTTGGAGGATCGCATTCTATAAGTTGCAGAGAGTGCTGCCCGGTTTCAGTTAAATGGACTGTCGCTTACTAGTCCCTTATGACTCGCGGGAAGCGTAAAGGTAGAGTAGTAGTAACCAAGTTATTCGCCTTTGACGTCACTACACCATGGAAGAAGGTAGTTTTTTAATCCTTAATCAAGACTTTCTGAAATAAAAAATGCTCCAGATTAACCCAATTCAGTTTGCCCCAAAATACCATTATGAATAATTATTTTATTTTTTAGACATGATCTAGTTGCTTGCCTTACATATCGTCAGCCTCCACTATCGCTCAAGTAAATTCCTTGCACCGCCACCAAATAGCTTCATCACGGCTGGCTATCGCAGGATAATATCTCATGTGGCCTGATCTAACGTGCCATTGCCTGCGTCTGTCACTGCTACACAGCTGGTGAATTGACTTGTAGACCTGAATTACAGGCGGCTGGAAATTGGTGTATATCTCATATGTTAGATTCTTCTGTTTCGTTCCTAAATCCCTATTCTTCTTCTAGGTGTGGTCAGATTCGACTTAGCGAATAAATATTTGTTAGAGGCTGTAGCAGTGCTTTCAGCGTTCTCTGATGTACCTCTAAACTTTATTAAACGGTTTTAGTTAGCTTGACCTGTTTCTTTGTTTGGATCAAATTTAGTAATTTGAATTTAACCCCTTTCTGATGTCAGATCGATCTGAGATTTGGTACACACTCTTGATGACCATACAATATAAGCTCATGAAAACCATTTAACATAAAAAGAAAGTATTACCTATTAAACTATGATCTCCAACCTGCCTGTCAAGCAAGGAGATTTTGGCAAACCTATGCAGATGTAGGTTGTTGATGCTGACTTACTTCATCAAAATGTATGATATACTTCCATTGCCCATTTCTTAAAGTTAAAAATTAAATGCCCTTGTAGCGGGGTGTTTAAAAAACTCCATAAAAAACGTTTTATGATGGGGTGTTACGTTATCTTCGTGTCGGCCACTTATTACTGCCACTATACAGCTTGGGACGCTGGTTCCTGTGTAAGAGATACAGCCAATTTTGACTTTAACAGCCTGCACGGAAACAGCGCGGGGTGAGAAAGTTGAGCCGCTAAAATGTTGCTTGTTGTTGTCTATTGATATTATTAGTAGTATGGATTAGTTTCGATTTAATGGAAAAAATTGGGATATCAATAATGAACTAAAGAAATAAAGAGTTAAAGATTATTCTTATTGAAAACTTGTTATGATTAAGATAAGACAATATAAATGGATAGACATGAATCATATCAATTTGAAATAGAGATTGCTCGAGGTTTCCGAAAGTAAAGTAAATGAAACAAATACAAAAATATAACAAAATGTTATTATTTACGAACCACTCCATTATGGTTAACTAAATTAAACTAAATTAAAGAAGAAGGATCACAATCCATATAATAAGACATAACAAGATAACATATATCAGAAATAAAATAGAATGTTTTTTTTTATATATTATGTCACTCTATTGTAGGACGTGGTGCAATTTTGATCTATTTCCTTTATTCCTTATTTTCATCTACAATAACAAACCTCCACAAAACATTTGCCTTACCCTCAACCGCAACAACTTTTTAACCAATAAAATCTACCTCGATCAAATAAAACTATCTTTTAAATCCCCTGCATCGAGAAGCAGCATTTTACCTTCGGCTCCGAAGCCGCATGGTCAGCGCAGCGTGTCCCCGAATACATTATCCGCAGCCAAACGACGGGCGACTGCACTTGTACTTACACACTAAAACATCACCCCCACACACAGAACTTACTCTTTAGTATGTATGTTTTTTAAGATTCTGGTGTACTGGCTTTAAAAAGTTATGCTAGTAAAACAGCAATTTTATTAAATTAAAACGACATTAATTTACATGGGACAATGTTAATGGTGAAAAATGTACACTTTGGCCTACGCTTTCGGGGATAAAAAGTGTGACAATACATAAAACAACATTGACAAAATTTGACAGAGGTTTAAGTTGTGACGTGGATTCACACAACTTCTGATTACACAGAGTACAACTCCAGCAAAAGTAAAAAATATGATTATGTAGAATACAACTGCGGACTACCTAGCGGGTATACCGGGGCTCCGGTTCGAAAAGCAGGAGTAGGAACGGGGTGGTTTTTAGTCAGTAAGAGTCTGACACTCCCTCTCGTCTCGCCTAAGGCGAGAAAAGTCATAGGATGATTTTCCCCCCTCAAAAAAAAAAAAAAGAATAAAACTTCTGCAAAAAAAAAAGTAATCTCGTCTAGCCAGTCACAGTTAGAAACGCCTCATAAGGAACCTTGTATTGAACAAGGTCAAAAAGAAAATGAGACTTAAATTACTATTGAAAAATTCGATGTCATGTAATATTTTTATCACTATCACAGCGCCGAACGCGCTCTTGTTTCGATTACGTTAAACGTAAAGCAAACTCGTACTGAGTTTACAGAAACAATACATTCTGCACATGTCCAAACATTCACCAAACCCAACCGTAGTATGTCTTATAATAAACATATCAGGCTATAAGTAATTGGTATCATATCATTATGTACATAATCTTGTTACAGAGTTCTCTGCGTGCTTCGGAGGCGGACAAGCGTCGTATGATGGATCGCATAGTCAAACTGGAAGATGAATTGCGAGTCTTAAGAGTCACAAACGGGTTAGTAAATTTGTTAATGTAATATCTTAGTGCTGAGTGCGGGTTGGTTTTACGTTACGTTTTCTTTTTAACCCTACAGCTCATTATTTAATTTAGGTGCATCTAGCAGTTTGATATTTGTTGGGATCAAATATTTCTTATTTATCTTAGATCCTCTTTAATCTCTGTTTTTATGCCTTGGGTAATAATGCCCTCGACTCTCTTTACTGTTTAGGGCTGTTATAAGGGCTAATGCTACAAGCCCGCCACACATTCTTTCAAAACCGTTGCAACTCCTGTAATAATTACAATAGATACAACCATGAAAACACTGAAACACTGAAGGCGTTCCAGGATCATTATACTATAGGATGAATAACTGTCTTGGATCCCGCAATGAAATAAATTAGACAATATTCTTAGTAGAGAAAAAAACTATAGTTTCCACTTCCCTTGGTGAATTTAATGCAGGTGACAGAATGACTTAAGCCTAAAGGCACAATAGAGAGATCTGATTGGTTGGTTAACTTAGAGCAGCCAATTAGAGCGCTGAATTTCATAAACGTGTCGATCGCGTTAACGTAAAACAAACTCGCACTAAGCACTCTGCTGATGTCAATAGGTATATGGACCGAAAAGAAACAAGGAGTTGGAAAAATTGGTATTTTTGAAGATATGAAGTTGTGAAGAACGAATGAAGTTTTTGCGTTCGTTAGATCTCTTTGGAGATGTTATGGACTGAGTTATCAGAGCCTGTTTTAAAAGTGACCTTTGAAAAAATAGTATAAGTGCCTATTAGATTAATCATAAAATACATCACAATCAATTGATATCTTGGCCCATAACATTTACTGTTTGAATCTTAAAATGTGCATGTGTACCTAGGATGACCTAGTACAATAATGTCTACGATTGTCAATAATTTTACAAAATATAATATATTTTTTGAAGCATGTTGTTTTATTGCACGGTAAGTTCATTAACTTAATGTTACCAACAGTTTGGAGTCGAACGAAAACAAAATATCGAACGGTAACGTCGAAGACGCCGATGCTGAGCGGATGCGCTTGCGCAAAGAACTTGCGGACATGCGCAAAGCTAAGCAAAACGCTGAGGATCATTCGCTTAAGTAAGTTCACGAGACTTTCACGTAGGTAGATTTAGAAGGGAAATATTTATTTTTGATAGATATCTAATTATGTACAGAAAAAGCATGGGTATGAGGATATAGTAATATTATTGAGTTTATTTTTGTTAAAAAAATAATTTTGTAATAATATCTATTGCGTACATACCGCTTTATGTTTCACTAATTACAGTTTATTTATTTTGGTGGCGGTTACATACTACTGCATGCGAGCTTAGGTTTTTAGGTTATTGGTTCTTTAGGTTTATAGAGCACATAGAAGTAGAAAATAAAATAGCTTTGCACCTTCAGGTACCTAGTCTAAACTGAAATCGTGTTGCAGACTTGAACGTCTTGTAACACAGCTACGTTCAAAATTCAACGGGCTACAACTCACGAACGGGCCCGAATCGTTGCCGAGCGATCCCGAACACGACACGAACGTGCGCGCACGCCGAACGAGTGTCAACTCGGCGAACAATTCCACTGTTGTCTTTGGCCCTGTTACCGATTTGTAGCGAATGGAGATCGCAAATGCGACCGTTTGCATCGTCGCTGATCTATTCTGGTCTATATTGTATAAGTTTACCTGAACGGACTTTAGTAGTTCTAGATTACGTCTCTGTTTAAAATATAATCTGTGGTGAAGTGTTTCAGTTTGTAGCGTGTGTTCTGCACTTTTTTTTTAGTCATTGTGTGTTGATATTGAATCTCGATCACTGGAATTGATTAATTTAAGCCCGTGTTTACCCCTTTTTGATAAAATCGAATTTAATTTCGTGCTATTTTTTGTGATTTTTTTAGTTTTATGTTGGTTAATCGTATCAAAATTTAGTATAAAGACACGAATAAAAAGACAGCAATAAAATTAAATGCAAGCTTGTATTAATAATGATAATCAGTACTAATGTTTTAAAGTACAGTTAACAAGAAAATGCTTACACATACAGAATATAAAAGCAATATTTCGTATTATATTATGCCGATAACACAATTTTTCTTATACATTTTACAGAAAGCGTTACAATAAGAATTGAGAGATATTTTAAATATTTTGCCTGAATACGCTATACATTCGTCGATTGTACATCTAACTATCCTTGTTATTAAAATATTTTCCACCTTATGGTATGTTATAATAAAGTGGAAAATCGTCTGACACATTAGGGTAGTTTCATGTGCTTTTTACAGTTCCTCTTACTATTAATATTGGTGCTCACTTTGCTCCATCACATTTTAATAATATTTCATTGCAATATATACTCTATGTACATTATTATAATTGATAGTGTTGTTTGCTCACCCATTGTTACTTGTTACCTTTGTGCATTGGTCTCGTAAATAAAATAATATTCCATTTTAATTTGATTGTACTTAACATATTTATAATTTAAATCAAATTACACTACGTACTATTTGACTACGCAAATTGACCAAATTAAAAGTACAGTCACGATGAAAAATGTATTAATATAATAAAATAATATTTACGCAATAATTATTTGTGGCATAAAAATTACAAAAATAAAATCATTAATTATGTTTTAGCTGTCCCTGTAAAATTGTGTAAATGTACGCGGCAACAGAATCGTCACTTTGTTGCTACTATCGGTATGTCATTTTGACAATTTACCCAACAGATTACCGAGCATTATTGTCCCGATCATTTAATGATTACAAACACAATAACATTATTACATTACAGTTTGCCTAGCAATCAGCTCTTATTTACTAACTTGATGCACGGCTGTTGATGTTTGCAATTTTCGACCAATTGCCTCTTCACACCTTTGCATTTAAGCGTTTTAATATTTGCTATAAGTCACCAACGTTTGTGTGCCAATGATTTTCACGGTTTTTCGTACACTCGTGGAGATGAAAATGACTATTTTAAACCGGCTTATCCATATCTACATTTACTTTCAATCATATGTACTTAATCAACAATCGAATAAAATAAGAAGACGTACTAAAATTACTTCCATATTTACAAATAAAAGCATAAATTTCGAAATTAAATTGGAAATAAATACAAGTAAAACTTCGCTGAAGCAATTAAAAGTTCGTTTAGATATCCTCATTGCGTTCATTATTGTTGTTTGTATGTTAATTAATTGATCGATTACGGCATTCTGGGAATATTTCGCGTCTATATCAATTAGTGAAGTTTGTTCTGTATGTTTAACTAAACAAACTACGATTTTCGTTCGTTCGTGTACAAGACGATTCTGGCTATTATTATTTTAATTAATTGTTCCGAAGCTGAAAATTAATTGAACGATTTTATTATTACAATAGTTTCGAACGGCGTTTTGCTCAAATAAGCGTTTGTTTTCCTTAGGTTTATTTTGCGAAAATTTACTTGATAGAATACTTTAAATTATATATTTGATTATTTAAAAAAAAAGTGATGGCTTGCTCGAAAAATTCCGTCTTAAAAATTGAAATAACTGGCTCATGTGATTGTGATGTTTTGTGTTACTATTATTACTATTATTTTAAATAACGAATTTAATAATATAGTTAAGTGTTTTGTGTGTGATTGTACTTTTTTGCTCTCTATTTCTAACATTTTGTTTGTGTTGTCTAGTTACGTTATCTAACACGAGTGATTTATTAACCGATTTGTAATTGTCCGCCATTTTTATGTTTATTGTAATGGTTATCTATTATCTGTACTTATTATTATGATTATGATATAAAAATTAATAATTATTATAATTGTTATGTGCAGTTCTTAAACTTGAACTTAGATTATTTTATATGTCCATTTTGTTTTATCTAAATAGATATATAAATAATCTAAGCTTTATGTTCTTTCTCGATTGTTGAACATATTCATTAGAAAAACTTTCGACCGTATACTCAAACGTCACTCAATTTTGAAATGTTATAAAATATTTCTGTCTGTCAGTCTGTCTGAAACTGACAGACATTTTGTGACAATTTCATATTGAGTATCGTTTCAGTGGTTTATGTTTGACAATTAAATTGGTAAATTATCACAATTATGACTAGTATACATCACATTATTATATTATTTTATTGTATTACTTAAATGCATCAGTTTACAATAATTTTATGCCAGCAATAGGGTTGATGACGGGGTATGAAAATTAAACATCTATTCAGTCCGTCAGTTAGGTAATGAAAACATTAGACCCGTATTTTTTTATTTTAGTTTGTAGAAATGACGTCAAGCAGTATTTCAAATCAATGTTTCCGAAAATATTTGTTTCCTTAAGAAAATAAAATATACGTGTCTAATATTTTACACACGTATTTTAACAAGGCGGACAAATAAAAAATAGTCATCTATCTACCCTATTGCTGTTTACCTAAAGAATTGCATTAGTTAGCATCTAGGTATATGAAAAAGACACATCCTTATTTATATTGAGATTAAATAATTAATCAGAATACCGACAGCCAATTTCCGTATAGTCTTTGTTATACCATTGTAATTGTGAATTTATTACAGTTAGCTAAAAAAATCATAGGACGCCATTTTTTATTACACTATAATTATATTGCCAGTTGCAAAAAATATCTTTTTAATATTATTATTCACATGACTCTTGTTTTTTATTACTCTTGTCGTGTATTTCATCTTTTTTATTATTAATTTATTATTTATATTATAATATGTTTTCAGATAGTTATCCCCCATCATATTAAATTAACGTTTTAACTTGTTCGAGCCCATTAACCACCGACGTCATCGCATTAGACTGATTTTAACTAATTTATTTAACTACAAGTAAGACGCATACCAAATTGGAGATAAGTAGAATCGGTTGTTGTAATTGTATATTTATTTAAACTTAAGCTTTTGTAGTTGTGGTTCTTTTTTGTGTCTGAAATAATATTTTAGGAAAAATTGGGAAATTTTAAACCAAAATGAAAGCAATGTATGTGTCGATTTAATAACAGGTCCGAGATAAATTATATTGCCAATGTCCAAATTACTATTGAATTAACAACAAATATAAAAACTTATTAACTGCCATACTCAGAGTCACTTAAAAGTTACTTAACCCAGTCCTTAGCAATTGTTTTTCATACAAAATCGTTACTAAGGAATAGTTTAAGTAATCATTAAATGTCACTGAATGCGTCAGTCAGTGCAGCTCACATCATCGCATTGTAGATTAGTTAGTAGGTTAATGAACACATTAAATATTATTTCAGACTCAAAAGCGAACAAAATCAAAACCAATACATATATTTGCGAACAATAAATAGTATAGAAATTACTATTATTATAATTCATGTAATTACTACTTACGGTCGAATTCTCAAACGTAACTCCAGTTTGACAGTTAAATGTCACTGTCACTTAGCTGTCAAAGTGACAGGAGGAGTGACGTTTGAGAGTTTGGACGTTAAAATTGAAATTTTAGTGTTTATAAATAGAATATTGAAATAAATTATCATTGTAGCTCTGAATCCGATAGGGAATGCTTTTGTATATTTAATGCTCACAATATAATTATGTAAAGTTATCAATTTAATCAAATAATTACTCATTAACATTAAGATTTTATTAAATGGCTCGTTTTGGAGTTGTTTTTTATTTGCGTACGAATATAATCACGTTTTATTTTTTATATACATTTTACATAACCCATAAAATACTATATTTTTGACTAATTGCAGATTCTGTGAAAGATATAACTTTTAAGTATTCACTTGACAATTGAAATTGAAATATTTTAATTTTCTTCTTAAAGCAATAACTCAGCCTACATAAAATCAACTTTATTGCTAATAATTATAAGACATATAATTCCAAAACGAGCCATGTTAATAAGAACGATGGTGCCTTAACTATGTAACGTTGTCCGCCCATGTATTGTTGTAGAACTGTTGTACTGTGCCATCACTGTGCACTGCTTCTTGTATCTTATTGTATGCTGTAATAAAGGCGGTTTTCCATTGGCAAGGTGAGGTGACAAAGTAACTCTTCAATCATTTTGCATTGTTTTTAAGAATATCAGATTTTCTAAGTCACGAGACATGTTTCCTACAAAACGAAGCTGTATTTAAAACATTGATATTATACATAGTCGATCGATCAAAATCGATGCAGCAGTTTCGGAGATCACTACACGCTTACATACTTATATGTAAATACAAATCATGTTTAATTTATTTACAAAATTACTTGACTGCTATTATATTCTAAGGAATTGAAAATTATAGTCACATTATTTTAATAGAATATTGCCTTCGACTTAATAATTTTCTCTGAGTTCTCACATCGTCGTCATGCCATTGGAAAATCGACCTTACTATTGTGAATATTGTAGACTATTTTCATTAGAGACTACATTTGCAGATCCATATAACTGCTGAAATCTGTAAATTGTAAAAATATGTGCTATTTTAGCTGTTCTATATGAGAATTGTAATATCCCACTTCTTAGGTGCATGTAAAATTAAATAAAATAGTAAATAATTGAAAAAAATATTCGTGAACTTAAATATTTTTTGTTAATATTTGACGATACATTGCTATGTATAAAATGTTAAATGTTTTGTAATAGTCGACATGATAAGTCATTTCGTAAACTGGAGAATAAATTGACATTTACACTTTTTGGCACACAAAAATTAACCTTCAAATTCTACATATTTGTACTATTCGATCAGCACATATAATTGACAATGAGGAGTTTCATTATGATCAATAGCCCGTGAATAGTCCCCAGCTGAACTTTAGGTCATCACTACAAAAAAAAATCATGCCATTGGAAATCGCAACTTAAGATTCAGATTTATCAGAGAGTGATGCTTCCTGGACAATTGCTCTTGAAACCAATATCTATGCAATAATAATTTCTATAATTATTTAATGTCAGAAATGTGCGACTCGAATCGTAGATGTGAAAATAGCACTCAGCCAAAAGCCAAACTCAATACCATTTAGTTCATTCAATATCCACGCAATATGGATGCAATGGGCGCTAGTGTTGCAATTCAAGAGTACGAAATTTCACAATGTCAATGTCGATCAATCGGAATTTGATTCAAAAGTAAGCCCCTTATGATCTTAGTCTTTATTTTTGCTTTTTTGACACCGTTGTTGTATAGTGTTGGTCAATTTATTCCCCAGTCGACTTATGACTTATTTCAATCAAATTGTACCTAAATACTACTGCCAATGTGATAAATAATATTCATAAAATAATACTCGTTGTGCTATTAAAACTCATATTAGTATTGTTTCATTATGCCTATGTTCATTATAGTTATTGAATATATTATGAAGGGGGTTCTAATATTATAATAAACGATATAATACATTATGGTATGGTTGTTTTATTTTATTGAAGAAAAAGAGGATGCAGAAGCTTTGAAAGTACCTATTTTATATATTGGTATTAAGGTACTTAATTATAATAGGTAGGTAATCATGCTTGGTAATCACCTAATCGGGAAGCAAAGTATGTCCTCTTAGTACTCGTAGAAACATCAATTTTTAGATAGCCAGTTAAATACGAATTTATCAAATTATACCTTTTAAAAAAGTGAAAAATTCTGTGGTAGGCTATTCGGTTACTGTC
This sequence comes from Spodoptera frugiperda, assembly GCF_023101765.2. Taxonomy (NCBI): domain Eukaryota; kingdom Metazoa; phylum Arthropoda; class Insecta; order Lepidoptera; family Noctuidae; genus Spodoptera; species Spodoptera frugiperda. The sequence goes on along the minus strand of NC_064219.1, from coordinate 4,188,806 downwards.
AATTATAACTAAATCTAGATAAAATCTAAGAAGGTAAAACAGATACATTGCTTAACAATAACTACCACGAATGAGCCTCTTTTTCTTTACTCTTAAAAAAACCTCATAAATCATTCCACTCACATGTTTATGCGTAAATAATGAGCAGTTCAATTACGTTTTAACCCCAACCTTCCGGAACTAATTTATTCGAGAGTGAACCAACAAACGTATTGTTTCTATTATTTTTGATCGTTTCCAATAAAAACATGGTGAGCTGGGTTGGTCACGCGCAGGTCGTGTGGCGGCCGCGTGCCAACGCCATCTTGCGCGATGGGTGGGAACTTCCGACAATCGCGTCATCAAATGCTTTTGTGGGAAAAGTTTAGAGGTGCGACGCTCATTGCTCGTTACAAACACGTAATTATATAGTTCAAGAGAACACTTTAGTGTACTTTATGTATCTGTAATTGTGATCTAATTGATGTTTTGTTATCAGGTGACAAGTTGTGGGAAAGCTTTTGTTGAGGTTACACTTAGTTCATTAGGAACATGTCGGTTTTACACCTATGATGTTCTACAGTAGACAACTTGCGACTAATGTAACGATTATGATAATTATAATGTCATATAGAATAGGGATGATAGGGAGTAAAAATTAAAAATTCTAATTAGTCCGTGGGTTAGGTACCTAATGAAAAAATATTACGACACGTAACGAAACGATAGTTTCACCCAGTCATTTCATATTACCCATACAAACGATCATAAATAACAAACCAGTAAAATACATATATAAGTACGCATGATTGTCCGCAATTATGACAATGAATATTTAAGTTGCGGTGTCAGCAGACGAGGCGGTCACACAGCGGCACCGCAGCGTTACCGCAGCGACGTGAAAGCGGCAAATTGGGCTCAAATCAATTGCCGCCGCGTCACCGCACCGCTCGTAACCTCCACATCATTATTGATCATGAATTAATTACACTTGTCGATTGTTTCTAGAGATGTGCTACAAAAATATCGATAATATTTTTGTTTTTGGGAATATCTCTATTTTTCCTTCCTAATTTCAAAGTAATAAAGTATAGATAATAGACGGATTGTCTCCATGGATCGTAGTCATTGAGACAATTGTACCCTTAGTAATCAAATGAAAATAGTCCATAAAAATGTATGACAGTAGAAGCAATCTGTATCTATAATTATATTATAGGTTAGTTTATAACAGAAAATAGGTAGGTATAATTATTTCTCATAGACAGTAAATACAAATGTCTTAATAAACTAAAGATTCCTTTTTCCTAGATTCATCACACTATAAGATAAATGTGAAACACAACTAATATTGTGAAAGTTTGTTTGGATGTTTGTCCGTCAATCTCATTGAAACTACTGAACGGATTTTTATGAAATTCCGTATACAAACGGCTATGACCTGACTTGACATGGGAACGCCGGGACGAAGCTGCTGGCAGAAGCTAGTTTCTCCATAAATAAAAGTCTACATTTCTACATTTAACAGAAATTCGACAAAATATAAGTAATGTCGCCACGGAGAGCGGTGTGCCGGTGGGCGTCACATCGCTACCACTATGAATATTGTATGCCGCAATTTGTATAATTTGATTAAGCCCCACCTGTGCTTCAAGTTTCGAAACGGTCCACATTTATGTTGGTTACGTTATTTAATTTCATTTGCCTATGAAATATTTTTCAATTTTATTATTTGGTTGGTACATGTATGTATTTTTGTAACTTTAGTTTGGCATTGAAAGGAACTTTATGAAAACAAAAACAAGAATGGCCTTCGAATCCTTTCGTAATGTTCTTTCATCGATAAAATAGGAATTTAGAAAATACTAGCAAACCCAGCGAACTTCGTTTCGCCACCTGCTCTTTTCTTGTTTTTTTTTTTAATTTTCTTTGCTATAAACATCACGGAACCCGTTACCTTTCCATCGAATGCAAAACCGTGGAAATCGGTTTGTGCGATCTGGAGTTTTAGCGTCAGGAGGGAAATCCCGACTTATTTTTATATAATAGATGACGCTGTTACTTCATGGTTAGGTAAAATCATGTCAACTGTCAAGAAAATATAAGCGAATTTACCTAACTAAAAAATTTATAAATTATAAATCAAAAGTAAATCGGTATACCTATTAGCCAAATATGCACAAAAGTATTTTATCGGTCGTTGCACATACGCTTATAATACTTAGCGCGGCAGATAGGTACCTACGTACCTATCTGCCGCACTCAGAGACATTTAATGATTACTTAAACTATTCTTTTGTAACAATTTTGTATCGAAAGACATGCTAAGGACTGGGTTAAATAACCATTAAATGACTCTAAATACAGCGATATAATGGGCAAATACAGACAATCCTTTCCTCTAACTAAACCCCTAAATACAACACATACAATCTACCTTTCAAATTATAATGCAATAGTTCGTATAATTAAATTACGGCGAGTCGGAAATGAGAGTGCATATTGTGCAACATGCCACGTGCCTGCTCCTATTATCACACCTGCCTGTTGTCAGAGAGACGGCACATTTACTAAAGCTGTTCCAATAAACAGCGACAGAAGGGAGAATTAAAAAAATTGCGAAATGTATCGAATTTCAATTTTGGCGCCCAACAGGGACCAACTAGATACATATTTTATTGAACGAAATTGATGAGACTAAGTTGTATTTTGGTGTATTAAAACCTTTATAATGTAAGATTTACATAAACAACTCTTTTTGTCATTTATCTTATGAATTGGATTCATTGCCAGAGTACGTGCTATTAGATTGTTCGTGGTTCAATAAAACGAACCTTTACACACTAGCAAGATTAAGATTTCAATATTATTATTTCTATTTCGGCGCGAACAAAATGTTGTTTACCTTAAAAGTACTTTAAAAAAACTTATCATATCTATCAACAATAAACAAACGTCATTCTAGAATTAATAATAATAATAGGCTTTATTGATTCTCACAGTATAAAACCTTAAGACTAGAATGTTACACAATTAATAGAGCAAAAAATCTCCAAGCACTTGTTATAATTTCAACACAATCAGTATTACAATCTTTTTATTCATATACATGCGTAATTTCCTCCCTTATCATTTAAACACGTTAAACTGGTGGCTATCGGCCTGCCGCACGCGTATTTAATCAATCAGCCACCCCTAATGCTTATCATGCGTCCCATCCCTACAAATTACATATTAAGTACGGTGGCAACACTAAAAAAGCGCGCGCTGTCACACTGACAGTTATTGTTCTACCCTCTATGGTTTAAAAAAATATAGTGCCCCCTTTATTAGTCGTGGTGCGTTTCGTTCGGTTCCGTATTGCAAAATTAAATAAAAAAAAAAACGGTTGTATGACTGTGATATATTAATATTTAAGAATTTGATGATTGCCTATCAATAAGTACAAGACTATAGGTGCTATAGGCCTGTATTGTTTTTTTTTTATAATTACCTAATTGTTTCTGGCTTGCCTTACCTATAAGTCAATTAATAAGGATGATGACGAGGAATAAAAATTAAAGACCTAATTAGTCCGTCAAAAATACGTGTCTAATATTTTTTCATTACCTAACTAATGAAAAAATATTAGACACGTATTTTTTATTTTGTCGTATAGAAAAACTTTGATAACACGAATCAAAATTTAGAAATGAAAGCTTAAACGTCATTTCTACGTTTAAAACGTACCTAGAAGTGACGTCACACGAAGTTTCAAATCAATAATATATCGTCAAAAGTATTTGTTTCTGTAAGAAAATAAAAACGGTACGGGTCTAATGCTTTAAAATAATTTACAAGAAGGACATTAAAATAAATATTAGTCATTTAACCTATTATCTTGTTTCAAATCAACAGAATGTCAGCTCAATCTTCAAAACACTTTTCACAGACCACCAAAAACAAAAAGTGATGTACCAATCACAAAACGGAAGCTCACAGACACGCGCATATGATTTTAATTATATTTTTACAAGTATTATTTTATGGGGAGGGTTCGTTATTCCGTGTGACCAGAGGGAAGAGGGTTTGCCAGGTAGAAAGGGGTGTTTTATTGAGGGATGATTTTCTAATGTGCTTAGCTTTAGCGATGAACACACCAGGTGTCTATTGTAAGGAGTCGGATGATGAAAGCTGTGTCGAAATTGTATTTGAAACGTTTGTTTGACTGTTGTAAAGTCAGGGCTGTTATCTGTTTATCGCGTTTAGTGGTTCGTTGTGGCGTTTAGGGATGGTGGATTATTAGGGAATAGGGATGTATGTGTATGTAGGTATGAGTTTTATGAATTGGTGGTGATTTTTCTTAGTGTCATAGGTGGGGTTATTTTGTTTTGATATTTTTTGCACATTTGCCTTTTTTGGGTGGTATTTAGGTAATTGGAGTTTAAGTATGTGTAGTTTTATTTCTTTTAAACGTATAAGCGTTTTGTTCATACGTTACAAAGAAACGGCTATTAAAGTCAATTAATGTTTTATCTCAACTAATATAGTCTAGTTATAATATTGATATAACCGCTTTTTACTACATGCGTATAAATATCCATACGATACTATGTATCGTATATTATAAAAATTTAAAAATTATGTTGATATTAGGTAAATTTTTTAAGTTTTTTTGTCCGTCTGTCTGTTTGTTCCGGCCAATCTCTGAAATGGCTGGACCGTAGTTGGTGTCCTAAGAATAACTGTGTAATCCATGCGAGCGAAGCTGCTGGCATAACCACAAAAATATTTTTTAATAAGTATAAAAATAAAAGCAACTGATTCCTGCCACCTCATCAAAGCCGAATTGATCTAGCAATAGTAGCAATAAATTCGGTTAGATAATATAATTAAACCATTTAAGTATAATAAGTACTTCAAAACACTATTACTCAATCTCTTCCTCGACATTATTCAATTGATCACAATCTTCAACCCCAGCATAAACAAAACGCAAGTTCAATTACATGAAGTGTGTGACCCTATGGCTCATTTTAACCATCTTTTTTTAATTCTGACCACAATTATTATAGTAAGCGTGTGAAAAAATTACGAATACAGACCACTTTCACCCTTATCATAATTAAATAGGGTATAAAATTGTTCTAGTTTTTTTATTTGTAGGTTATGTTCGAAGGATATTTTTTGGACGACTGCCCCGTTGGTTAAGTGGTCACACGTGCGACTGCCGAACACGGGGTTTCGGGTTCGATTCCCGGGTCGGGCAAAGTATTACTGGGCATTTTTCTGATTTTCTAAAAAATTCTCGGTAATAGCACGGAGTTTGGAATTATGTCCAGGATATAGCAATAGGCTCACCCCCTATTACATGGGACTTATAACACAAATGGTGAAAAGTGGGTGTACATTGTATAGCAGCATTACGTGCCGTAATGTGTACTTCTGCCTACCCCTTCGGGGATAAAAGGCGTGACGTTGTGTGTGTGTGTGTGTGAGTGATATTTTTTGGCGCGGGAACTTTTGCGCGCGTTTCGTGCGTGTGTTCGCTCGTCCGTATCTATTGAAGTGCGTGCATAGTGTCCGACACGCGTTGTTGTATTTTTTCTTTATTTATATTTAATTAATTTGATCATACTTGTGGCGAATCTCTTTCTATTGAGATGAGAAAATATTGTTTTTTTGAATGGATTTGTTTTGGGTCGTGGAGTGGGTACTTAATTTTGATTTAAGTGTATTGGCTCTGTGAGAAATAAGTGATTGGTTGCAATAGGTAAACAAGAAGTATATATAAAAAAAGAAATAAATAACAACTCGATGGAACTTAGAACAGACAACATAAACGAACGGTAAATGTAATGTATGTAAAATGGGCCTAGGTACTTAACAAAATACTATTTTAAAATCAAGTTAACTTAATTTCCTATTATAATATTTGGTAGATCTAGATACTTATTGTAATATTTTGTCCATTCTGTAACCGAACTATATACCACAGATAAATCTGGGATAACCTGTAATTAGCCTTACTGTACTGTTAATTTTCATTTGTGTTATTTTATTGTGTCGCTGTTGGTTGTCTAATAAAAATAAATAAATAAATAAATAATAATTCAATGAAGCCATGAAGGAAAAGGTACTTAGTATAAAGGTACCTACTCAGAAATTTTGAAAATTCGAAAATAATTCAGTAGTACTTTGCTCGAACCCCAGACCCCTTGTCCGGCAGTCACACTTGCGACCACCCGACAAGCTAGAGGTTTATTTGAGAAAAACTTGTTGATTTCAATGAAGCCATTACAAGACATAGGTACTTTCATCCACAACTTCAGGATTAGCACGTAACATAAATAAAATAGACGACGTTTAAAAGTACAAACCACAAGAATCAAAAAATTAAAACCAAGAACCCCTTTTTTCAACGACAATATTGACATAACTCACGATTTTCAACAACTAGAAGAGAACGAGTGAAAAAAAAAAATTATAACACTCTGGTAAGAAAACGCAAAGTCATTTGATTTTGGACTGAGTGCCCACGGCCCACCCACGTTTTGTTTGTCTTTGCCCCTGTTTAATTGCCTGGGCAAACATTTATTAGGGCCTGTTGGGGCAGGTCGCTTGGGCAACTCGTAGACTCTGATAACCTAGGATTACGGATTTATGAGTTACATGAAGTTTTATAAGGAAATTGGTGGAGCTTGTGGTGTTATATTCTTAGAAAATAAGATTAGTTCTTAAAAAGAGTTGTTTTATTCATTTTGTTTCTTCGAATTTGAGATTTTAATAAAAAGAAGCGGATTTCATAAGATCTGCACCTTTATTATGAGTTTGCTTTACGTTGAAAGTAATCGAAACGAGAGCGCGTTCGCTGCTCTGATTGGTTGATTTATTCGAACCGGCCAATAAGAGCGCCGTAAAGCAAACTCGTGCTAAGGTACTGTTCCCTAAAACCCTATAACAAAGCGTACGAAGTCGTGAGCAAAAGCTAGTATTGATACAAAGATAATAAACACATGAACAAATATTTACCCCAACGCAGGAACAACAATACCCCTTTAATATCCTGTTACAGGAAGCTAATATTCACAATATTATAATGTAGATTCAGAATAATCTAGGTATTCTAGATTAGCGCTTCACAAATCTATAATATAATAATAAGTCGGGTTTTCCTTCCTGACGCTATAACTCCAGAACGCACGAACCGATTTCCACGGTTTTGCATTCGTTGGAAAGGTCTCGGGCTCCGTGAGGTTTATAGCAAAGAAAATTCAGGAAAAAAGCAGAAAAACAGGGAAAATCATTGGTGGCGAAACGGAGTTCGCCGGGTTTGCTAGTACTTTATAAATTAAATATCTATACTGGGTCGGAGCTGCGGACTGCCTAGCGGGTTACCGGGGCTCCGGCTCGAAAAGCAGAAGTAGTAACGGGGTGCTTTTTAGTCAGTAAGAGTCTGACACTCCCTCTCGCCTCGCTCAATGCGGGAGAAGTCATTGGATAATTTCGTCGCTCAAAAACAAAAAAAAAATACCGGGTCACAAAAATCTCATGTTTTAAAATATCGATCGACACATCTCACTCACTAAGATATCAAATTAATTATAACCAATACAAACTTTGACTGCACTATAAGTTAGGTTGGTCAACAGGCTGCCACGCAACTTGTCGCGGGTTCGAGTCTTGCACGGAACAATTATTTGTGTAATTGATATCGTGTATGTGTAAAATTGTGTGTTTGTAAACGCACTCACAACACAGGAGAAAATCCTAGGCATCGGTTCAAAAAAAACATATCAAGGCAGTATAAAAAAATTACCAAGCCACAACAGAATAGTCTTTAGAAGCACTATTCTAGATTGAAACCTAGCCATGGTATACCATGGTATAAGGTCCTATGTTTATGGAGGTCTGCATGGGAGGCGGAGACCTCAACGACTAGACTCTCGAGAGTGCTCGAACACGGGTGGTCTTGTACACCCGCGTGGTATACAGGATTGTGGTGGGAATTTATTTTCGGATTAGTTTTTATATGAACTTTTATTTTTAAGTTATTAGGATTGTGTCTTAGGATAGGTAAGGGAATATGAATTTACTTTTTACATTATTAATGATGAAAAAATTGCTTCGTAAATAGGTTCTAAAGTTATATTCGCTTCACCGATTGTGTTTTGTTATTTAAATAAAGGTTAGGTTAGGTTAGGTTAGTTTTTTTTTATAATTGCTACTGAGACTGGTGAGAATTTATTTTTACAGGACAAGCCCACCACAAGCTCCCAAAACCAATGCAACTCCTGTAAGCCAAGATCTACAGTTAATACAACTATGAAAACACCAAACACTGTAGTCCGGCGCGTCCCAGGGATATGAATGATTGTCTTGGATCCCGCAACGAAGTAAATCAGAAGATATTATCAGAGGAGAAGAAAAAAAAGGAAACGATAGTTTCCACTTCTCGGGAAACTAGTAAGAATATACAAAATCCAAATATACAAATAAAGATTAAAACTTTAATACCGCCTCCATATTTCACGAGCACCCACAATACCCTCGACCTGTACCAGTTATGGCGAAGACACAAAGTTTATGATGGTTTTACTGGGAGAGCCACTTAACGCCCGCCATAGCTACCGTGTAACCCTCCCCCCCTCCAGGAACAAACCCTCCCCCCACTTTAATTAGATACACCACTGCACGAATGTTTTTATTACACAGTCTAACAAGGTGTTTGAATGCGTGGGACAGTGTGAATACGTGTAGGCTGTTTGGCGTCTATTAAAAAATGGGTGATATTATGAATTTGTTAGGTGGTTTATTAATAGAGTGTTGTGTGGGGAGTCGTTTATCAATTAGGTTTTTTTAAGGAATAAGCCAGTAAACGAGCAGATAGATCACCTGATGGTAAGCAATCGCTGCCACCCATGGACTATCAGGAAGTGTTGTTGGGGAATCGGGGATTGGGAAGATTGGGAAGGCATAATTGGGCCTCCGGTAACCTCACTTACACAACGAAACAGAACGCAAGCGTTGTTTCACGTCGGTTTTCTGTGAGGCCGTGGTATCACTCCAGTCGAGCCGAAGCATGGCTCCTACACGTATATGTGGTAGGTATGTGGATTTTTGATGATGTACGTTAATTTGCAGTCTCATATCTGGTGTATGACTAAATGACTGCCTCGTTGGTCGAGTGGTTTCGATTCCCGGTTCGGACAAAGTATTACTGGACTTTTTTCGGGGGAATCGAATCCACTACACGTTGCGCGGTAGCCGTTTGCCGTGCCACGGATCCAACCATGCAGATTACATGACATTTAACTTAACTAAATTAAGACACTACTGACAAACGGTAGGTAAAATCGTGAGGAATCCTCGACTTATAATTTGTAATTATAAGTCTGAAATCGCCAACCCGCATTGAGCAAGCGTGGTGATCAATGCTCAAACCCTCACCGTGTGAGGAAAGGCCTTTGGTCAGCAGTGGCCACTAAAAAGCTGTTGATGATGATTGATACAAAAAATTGTACACATTACCTGTTCAGGGCCTCAATCATCTAAATATTTTCACTCTTTAGTCACCCTTTTGAGGATCAAAAAAACCTAATTTCATCCTTTATCTATACTCTACACTTTCCAAGTCACAGTCTAAAACAAACAGTAGTAAGTACAAAATATATCAGAAGCCTAATTGATCGTTACTTACAAGGGTACTGTGGTAAACCGCAGCTTTAATAATGAATGGTAAGTGCTCGTAATAGCTGAGAGCTTGCAATGCTGGTGACAGCTGACGGTCGACGGTCATGCCACTTATAGAGCGCGCACTTAGGTCCAAGGTTAGGTCATTTGAGGGTAAAGTTTGTGTGAACTCTGATAATTTGTGAAAGGTGATACGTAGACAGTTATGGTATCATGTGTGAGATGAAGAAATGCGTGTCAAAAATTCAGTTAAAAAGTAATGCTAAGTAGATATAGTTATGGTTAGTGTTATTATTCGATTATAACTTACGTGAGATTTACTAAATTAATTATTATGTTATCGGCTTACTCACGTAACTGTTTGAGGAGGAACTCGACTAGTTTCACCTTTGATGCTTTTACAATCATACAAGTTCACATATTTATTATTTATTAATTTATATCAGGCAACGAAGGCCCATATCAATACAATAATACTATACTAAAACATAAAATACTATAAATACATAATTCTTATACATATTAATTATTGAGGTCACACGATGTGACGATGCGTGGCGTCGTATTACGCTGCTCGGTGTCACGTAGCCTGCCTCGAAAACGCCGGTATATGACACCCTTCGGCCAAAATTCTGCCTTGAGGAACTTCTCGAGATGTTGAGTTGGAACTCGCACCACAAACGACTTGAAGTTGGTATTTTGACGCGGTTCCAACTTTACGACCCTCAAGGTCCAGTTGGTCTTCACCTTCACATACTCCACGATGTCCTCAACCTTCGTGGTGTGGTGTAATCGGGACACATACAGCAGCGTCGTAGGCACAGCTGGACGCAGCAGCATGTTAGGTCCGGTCAGTCCAGTACCGCACTGATTGCGAGAAGTAGGCTTCTTCTTCTTCTTCTTTTGAACTTTGATGAAGCCATCCTCATCACACTCAGGCTTTCCTGGACAGCGCTGTACCGGAATCCTTGATACGGATTCACAGCGCCGGTTCTGCTTACCCCTTTTTGGCTGCTTAGGTAGCGTAGCAGCTGTTTTGTTTGCGGCAGCAATTGCGGCGTAAGCTACTTTGGGGGTCGACGTAGCTTCGCGTGACGTGTTCTCTGCACGTGGAGAGACACGAGGAGCGGCGGGGCACGGTGCATCGACCTCATTATTTGCAATGGGCGATGAGTTCAGTTTCGCCGATGCAAAACTGCTGACTGAAACGTTTTGCGCCCCGCGACGTGTGTTCACGTTGGCTTCGTCTTGAGACCTACTTTCCGAAACAGCATTGCGTAACAACACTATCTCGGCACGCAGTTCCTGGATGGTGGCATCAGACGTCTCCAACTTGCACTGCATCTGGGCCAGGCTAGACTTCAACGATGTAATATCTTTCAGCAGCCTGGTGACATCTACGTGGTCGAAAGTGACGGGCGGCAACTTATGTAGCTCCTTCGCTACAAAAGTCGGCACGTCGTCAGGGTCGGTCGCCTTCATAAAGGTGATGATGTCTTGGACGCTCTTATCCGTGCCATCTCTCCTCCTCGATGGCATTTGGTCCAGCTTCCCGGTCGTTTGGAAGAGTAGCATCTTGCCTTTGCTGATCTCGTCTTCTTTGAAGTTCGACTTGCAAATCTGCATGATGCTGATCTCGTCCATGGTGTCGATGGCATTTTGTATAAACGCCAACAGCTCGTTTGCGATAAGTTGTTGCGAACTCATTGCGAAATATCGGGCAGCGACTTACGCCGCGACCTTTGCGTACAACTGCACACGTCCATACTCGAGCGCGCATCGCACTGCACTCAACACATACACATGACACCCAGACCCGAAACAACCATTTGTGGATCACACAAAGAGTTACTCCGTGCGGGACATGCCACCCGCTACACGACACGCATTTCAAAATCCAATTCACTATCAACATTTCTTTTACCGAAAATCTGCAAACACAAATCAAAAACAAAATACCGAAAACAAGTAAATATCCCACGACTGAACTCAAAACAATAAAAGGGTCTCAATCCACTACAAGTTTTAATATGCAGATAATCTTGCTTCGGGGGCGGTCAAATTAATTCCTTGTAACGACTATTAAATATTGCCAAGTATAGGGTCCCGTGCGTAAGCAGGAGTAATAAAGTTCCCATACATCCCCTGAGGCGCCCACTTGTCCAGGATTACGCGCGGGATTAGCCCGCAAGCTATAGGTACTCGGGATTTCGGGATATCGGTTCATATGTAGGCGGTTAGTTAGCGGGTTGTCTGTTGTTTTGAACAGTTGTAGAAGGGTAGATTTGGACTTGATTTTGTGATGTTGCTTGTTGAATGAGAATGATTTATAGAATTTACTAAAAAAATACGTTACACCACGCTTGGATTTTCTCCTGGGTCGTGGATGCATTTACAACCATATTTTACATAGTGTTGCGTGCGGGCATCGTACCCGCTACATGTTGCAAGGCAGCCACTTGCCCAGTCACCGCACCAACCGCGTAGTCAAATATAGCTTCAAAAATTTAAGTCTTGACTTTTCATTTATGAAACGTACTTAACTACATCATAACATTAGTATTTAAGTCTGAGAATAAACCACTGCTAGAGTCTCTCAAATATCATACCTGCTCCATTAACACTTGCAATTTACCTACGAGACAAATACCTTCGTGGTTAGCATTTTGAAAAATCGCATATTGTATCAAAAATCTGCAGAACCTGACTACAATTAGCACTTCAATACTCCTTATAAAGAACCTCCCCATGTAAGCCCCTTCACTCTATAGTTTGTGGTATAACTTTAATTGTTTTTTAAGTGCGCACACGCCGCTAGGGGGAGCGTGGGACGCATGAGAACGGTCTATGGTCCTTAAGCGAACGGTGCGAAAAGTACTTGTGAATAAATCTGTGTGGAAAAATTCATCATGGTAATTTTTCTCAATCATCTATCTTATATTCTTGATCTTGAATCATGCATGATGTATTGAGATTATTTTGTTTTTTCTATACAAAATAAGTAATAGGAAAGTTGTGTAACATAGTTGTTCTTTGAAGAGGAGAGGAATGTTCTCTGAGAGAAATGTTAAGATGGTTGTAAAATATAGGTAATCAGAATGGTTAAATAAATCATGAGAACCGCTATACAATGTACAGTTGTACACCCACTTTTTACCATTTATGTTATAAGTCCTATGTACAATTCCAGACGCCGCCGTCTACTACTACTGAGAAAAAAACCCAGTAGAACCTAAAGTCCGACATAGTAATAACTTTGCCCGACACGGGAATCGAACCCGAGACCCCTAGTCCTGCAGTCGCACTTGCGTGCACTCACTCGACCAAAGAGTCAGTTAGCGTTCAGGCTACGCCGAGCATTTATCAGAAATAATAAATAATCTAACGACCCACACTCTTTTGTCCGACCAAAAACATTACAGGAAAACTAACCAAAACACGTTGACATTAGCTTTTTTATATTAGGCAACTCCTACACTCCTACGCATCATTTAGTAAGAAATAAGTACTTATTGATTCGCCATTTTTTGCGTACGAGACATGCATAGCGACTAGCCTTGAGGAGTGTCGACAGATGTGTTTATGTAGGAGCAATCAGCGATAGTAGGAATGTGGTTAGAATAATATAGTTTTTATAATAGTAGTATATTACGTAAATGTTTAAGGGGATATTGCGTTATGAAACTTAAGAAGGTTATTATAAGGTACTTTTTTAGATAGTTGCTAGGCTGGTCACTAGTGAGTTCAATATTAATTTCAAACATGATCTTATAGTTGCTTCGATACATGTGTACATAATCTTATTCCAAACCATAATCTACCCCTGTTCCAAATTTCATCCCAATCCCTTCAGCCGTTTTGACGTGATTGGGTAACAAACATACACACAACATTTCGTATCTATAAGGTTGGTAAGATTTCTTTGATCAACAGTATCAGTAGATCAACGTACCTTCTTTCCTTGTGTTCATCAATAGCTGATGATGGAGACGATCAGTTCTTTCAACATTCAGTAATATTCCTGTTAAAATAAGTTGTTTATGAAATAGTCAACGAGTAGACAGATCGCCTGATTCTAAACGATTAGCGCCATTCGTGGATACCTGCAATACAAGATTGAAAAGTAATCACAATAAACCCCTTTAAATAATCCAAAAATCTTCGAAAAGTTTTCAGAATTTAACCCAAAAAACTTCGCAAATCTCAAACTGGACATGTAAGTAACAACAGCCACAATGACCAAAATATATTTAACTTTTACTTTACTTGAAGTATATTTTTATTTACTCTCACCCCGTATCTAAGCATAACACGTTCCTGTCAGATTTTCGTACAAAACCCTCAACTCCTGCGCAAGGCACGTTTTACCTTATTCTAGCCCAGTTGTTGTGTTATCGTGTGAAAAGGCAAAGGAAACAAGCTCTCGAGTCGGGACGGATGGACCTTACCTGTGCGCCTGCGCACCATACCTGATCTAGGAAAACAAACATGGCGTCGGTATGGATTTGTGTGGATGTGACGTGTTGCTAAGATAAAGTATGTCATGAAGATTGCTTGTTTTTACATAAATGATCTTATAGTGTTATGATATTATAGAAATTAACCATTTTTATTGTGTGTTTAAAAATGTACTTAATCTTAATAAAAAATGTACTAACTTATAATAATTTTGGAGAAAGTTATATGAGACTAGAGGACTGATATACATTTAACTGTTCGTCTAGATCATTTTTCTCATTAATGAATGTCATCTATGTTAAAAAACACTTTATTAATACATCTAAGTACGATACCAAACACGATCAAACGTTCAAACCCTTTGAACCTCCAAAAGTCCGACATAGCTTAGTCGTATCCACGTTAACCCTTACCTGTTATGACTACGATATTTTCATATTTTTTCTATGTGATTTTTTTGTGACACGCTAAGTGCCATGATAGGGACCACCCATGGTGTCCAGGGAATGTGAGGAAACTCCATAATTCCAGCCAGGCCATAAAATGGTTAGTAGGTATTGGTGAAGCGGATAGATGGAGGAACTTCGCTGTTTTCCTAGAATAAGAAGGTTATTTACTTGGAAATTAGATACCATTTTTAGATCATAAATGTAGTTAATGTTTCTCCGATATGTGTATCAAAGAATCAGGACTTGTATTTAATGATGGAGTTTCTTGGTCAGTCTTCTCCATTCAAAGCCTCTCTTTGGAACAAGCACCTAGCTTGACTGACCGATAAACTGACAGACTATTATTTGTTTCTTTATTTGTTGACATTTCAAAAGTCCCTATTTATGGTTTAATTGGAAAAAATGATTTGACTTTGACAAATTAGATGTCTTTACTTCTAAAACCAAAAATCTTAATCGTCTTGTTACAATTTGGTTAGAAGTATATCTACGAGTTATTGGGTTGTATTAGGTATTAATATAACCCGCTAGATAGCCGGAGCCTACTATTAGAGATTATTTTAGTTTATGTCAAACATTTATCTACCTATCTAATAGCGGAATCTGTCATGGTACTGGATAGGTTTGGCCATGGAGAGAGAGTCTGGTCGTAAAACACCAAAATCGTAAATAAAGTTTGCGTACAGTACGTAATTCATTTAGGGCTGAAAGTTTTATAATACTAAAACCTATTTATTTTTTCATCCATGATCGTCCCACTGCAGGGCAAAGACCTCCCTACCCTCTTTCCAGTCTTCTCTGTTTAAAGCCTTTTGCGGCCAATCCTTGTCATACATGTCGAGTTCGTCCCGCCATCTCCTTTTGGGCCTGCCGCGACGTCTCTAGACATTGAGCGACTCAGCTCATACTAAAACCTAGCATTAAAAAATCTTTAGCTGATCCATCAATCGAATATGAGACCTAAACTTCGCCAGTCGCATTCACGACCTTCGACACGTTCGCCTTATGTACGATGTGCCAATATTATTGTGTACATTAAAGTTTAAATAAATATCTACACAGCGATAGAAGTACTCTCTATTCTGTCAATGTCCAAACACTTATTCATTCATTGATAAAGTTGCACCTACAGCAATTTTAGTGTCTAGAGGCAAAAATATCGTAAAGGTAGATAATTATTTATTTGATAACACAATGAAATATACTACAATATGATGAAGTATTGAAGTTATACACATTGTCGTAGACTTTAAGTTTTGTTTTATGGGATATGTGGCAAACAAGCAAACGAGTCACCTGATGGTAAGCGATCAGGTGACTCGTTCATTCAATGATCAGCGCCGCCCATGGACACCCGCAACACCAGAGGAGTCAATAGTTTATTTTTGATAAAAAAAATGATTTTGGTAATTAAAACACTTAGTATTTTATTATTTTACTAAACCTTCACTCGAGACTTGATCGCGGGGTGATGACAAACGGGTCGTGAATCAATTTTAAAGTAATTTCGAACAAAAAATATAATTAGGAACTAATGATATAAGGACACTTATTTCAAAGACACAAGAGCACACTCTACTACGACGAATTTCAAAACCGACACATGTCATTTACAAGTCATTGTAACCAAGAAACTAGTTATAACAGCTTCATATCACTTGAGACTACCTAGGCTAAATATAATACTTACTACGCACAAACTTTTTGCAAATATCTTCATAAAAACATAGGAATGAAAACACTAAAGTTGATTGTATGAGTATCTATAGGTATATAGTTTTTAGTGTGTATGAGTATGTACTATGTAATGTACATAAATATGTTATTGTCAATACGGAAGATACGATAGATGCAGTAATAAGTCAATATTGGTGTAATTAAAAAAGTTATCAGGAGATGAGCAGAGGTGTATAAACTGTACCCTTAGTACGAGTTTACTTTACGTTCAACGAAAACGAGAGCGAGTGATTGATTCGTCCATTCGCGCCGGCCAATCAGAGCACCAAACACGTTGTCGTTTTATTTTCGTTTAACTTTATTGTTGTTCTTTATTAAATTAGCCGGTAAATGAGCAGAGGGCTTACCTGGTGGTAAGCAATCGCCGTCGCCCATGGACGGGTGTCCAACACCACCAGAGGCGTTACAAGTGTATTGCCGGCTTTTTGGGGGTTAGGGATTTAACAGTTGTTGGAGAATCGGGGATTGGGAAGATTGGGGGTAATTGGGCCTCTGGTAATCTTGTTCACACTACGAAACATAACGCAACCGTTGTTTCACGCCGGTATTCTGTAAAGCCGTGGTATCACTCCAGTCAAGCCGGCCCATTTGTGCCGAAGCATGGTTCTCCCACACTTATGACTAATAATACACACTTTACACTAAAAACAAATTAATTACCAATTAATGAACTAACTAACAATACATAGTAAATACTCGTAAACTATAGTTTGAACCTCAGTGCTCACATGTTTACATTAAACCAGTACCAGTAGCCCACTCGAGTTTGTACATACTCAGCACAAGGACCTCTCTGTATGAGAATAAAAAGTCTTACTAACTTATTGCGATACGTATGTTGTAATATTTTTATAATAACTATCGTGAGACATACTATATTAACTAAACTAAAAAAAAACACGTTTTACTTACGTATTATTAATGGAGAAGAGTAGTAGTAGAATAGTTTCGAGTGACAGAAGGACTCTTCACTAAACACACCGATACAATAGGTTCTTCCTAAGAATTGCATGAAAAGCGAACAGACTCGTAAGTTTTGTATTTTTAATTGGCTTGGCTTTTATTACTGTATTATATATTTATCATTTGTGATCGTAATTCTATGTTTTGGTGCAATACATACAGATACTTATTCATTCTGTATTCGACTTAACCATAATTATTACGAATCACGAAATTAATTTCAAAATACCACGTACAAAACCATGGGCGGTCGTCATCCACCATTCACTACTTCGATTCCCGGTTAGAGCATCTTCTCACGTCAATATCAGTTCAATCATATCTGAAAAGACGAAACATATGACAGATTTGGCAAAAATGTCAAAAATGAATCACCTGTAAAAACCAATATACCTTGACCTGTCCAAATGGCGCTACTTGTTTACACTGAAACAAAAACTCCATACTTTTCATTAGTTCCATATTTCACCGCGGCTCTTGTTACACTGGTTTTTGTAAACGTGACAGTTTTGAATAGACCTGGCTTATACCTGTCGTTATCGTAAAGAGTGTTAATGCAATCATGTATTGTCTATGCCTTTTGAGAGATTATCTATGGATTTTTTTCGAAAAAGGGTTTATTTTGGTCAGATTTGTACTAATAATGTTGAGGTACGTTTTTTCAGTACTAAAGTGTTAAAGGATAAGATAATTTGGTTAAAGACTGAAAAGTTATTGTACCATTCATGAATTGTTCCCACGAGATGTTCTAAAATTGCTCATTGAATGAATGCATGTTATAAATGCGACTTCCGATGATGGTGTGTCGAGTTTGAGCAAAGTAGTATAATGCATTTTTGTAAAGGAGGAAGTGACCGAGATGGGATGGAGCAACAAAATTCTGTTGATGTGTAGCGGTAGTTTTTACCACAGGTGCATCACTGATTTTCTGCAACAGGACTTATGTATAAGTAAGCTTATGATTAGAAATTATTAGTTTAGGTTTCCTCACGATGTGTTCCTTTGCCGTTTGTCAGTGGTGTCTAAATAATCTCAGAAATTACATATAACTCAGAAAACCTCACATTGCTACTTGGCGAGTAAACCTACCAAAGGTTTACTCGCACGTCTCGCACCCTCGTGCATGAGAAGCGAAATTTTATTAACATAATCGTTGAATAGTATCTCTCTTAAATTACCATCAAGAAAAACCTATTTCAGCTCTTTTTTTAACAAGCACACGACGTCACGCCTTTCAATATACAATCTAGGTACATTTCACCATTTGATGTAAGTCCCAATTATTAGGGGGTGAGCCTATTGCCAAATACTGGGCACAATTCCAAACTCCAGAGGGCACAGCTCCTACTGAGAATTTTTTCGAAAAACCAATAAAAGCCCAGTAATAATTTGCCCGACCCGGGAATCAAACCCGATACCCCTTGTCCGGTAGTTACACTTACGATCACTCGACAAACAAAAATTCAAACAGTACCTAAATACCAAGGAAAAGCACCATTCAACCATTTATGAAATAAAACGCAAATCACCAACTATCTAATTACGTATCCAAACTAAGTTGAATAGCCGCTGATTTATCAGTAATAAACAAAACGTTTATAAAGTAAACAATGGCCAGATACTGGCTAGTAGTCGCAGGAACAAACACTGCTAATTAGGAGCCGTAATCGCTGCTGAACAAACAAACAAACTTCCAACCGTTGTCTATAGAAGACACTTTGTTACCGTTGCATCATTATTGTTTTATTTTAGCAGTTTTCTTTATATTGTAATAGTGTTGGGCCTTTGTCTTTTAAATCTGTTAAGGATTAGTCAAACCCGCACATATTATTTATTGATTTTGTAGGTTATCGTTCTATTGTTGAGTTTGGAACTATTCTTTAAGGTAAAAAGGACTAGTTGGCAGTAGTATATTATCACCGAAAATAATAGACAATAGATGTTTCATAATTCTTATACGATATCTATAAGAATAAAAATCATATAAAATATTCATTTTTAAACAAATCACAGAATAAGTTTATTGTCACCGGTACTCCAGATCCCTATAATTGGTGAATAAGACTTAGCCTAAATTGAAAATAAGAGTAAACACATATGCTAACCCAAGAATGACAAGAAAAACTGTTTATTAATTAACGTAATTTTAACAGACGATTTAGCTATCAATACACAGTAAACAATCAAATACACACCAATCCTGACTCAAAAATACAAAATAGTAAATACATTTTAGTCTAACTTTGCCTTTAAGTACTAACTTTACACCTTAACACTACCTACCTAATTAAGTTGTCACTCACTACAACTAAAGTTGCAACTTTTATGGCGAATTATAGTGTTACACTCATTGTTGCCATATTGAAACATGTCCTTGGCCAGAGATTGTGAACCCATGGCATGGTACGTAATATTCTGGGCACGTCAGAGATCACTAAACATAAAACTATGATCCTCGTCGGTGGCACAGTGGGTGCTGTGCAAATTGTAGTCGGTTCCATTCCCGCTCGGAGCAACTCTTTGTGTGATTCATAAATGGTTGTTTGTAAACGCACCCACACAGAAGAAAATCCTAGCGGGGGACTATGTTTAAAAAAGTCAGCAACAGTGTCTCAAGTATCGGAGGTGTTTTACCATTAACTTTTTTGGGCATTTGGCCACCTTCTCACCTGATGGTAAACTTTATAATAAGTAGCAAATAGTCATGACTTCCATTAAATTTTTTTAATAAGTAACATATAATATTATTATGTAAAGGTTCACCATCCCTGTGCTAAGCAATTAACACTGAAAACATGCGTAGACGACACAACCGCATGTCAAAATACCCGAAACTGTCACACCTAGTTATTCGATTTGCAACTTTATTTGCAAAACCATAAAGTTGAAAATCCAATAGAAATATAGGTCTGTTTAGGATAGCTTGATGTGCCGGTAGCTACATTCTAACAATGTGGGTACAAAGACCAGCTCCTGCCAATTGTCACAAGTAATTAATGGAGTCGGAATGTCCAATTTGTGTTAGTATAAATTCTTTTGCTATTAAATGACAGAATTATGTCTAATAAGTATTCTACGAAAAGCTGAGTACAAGTCTGCAGTATGTATTTAGTTGCTGTTACATGGTTTTTCATAAAATATAATTATTGATGAATCTTTTGCCAACATCTTCTCAGAATCTATTTTATTCCTGAGAATTTCCAAATTGAAAAGACCGCTTACGGGTGCTTTTCCACCAGAGGTGTACTATGTAACTGTGGCGACACTCTGACACATTGACAAGTGACAGATGACAGAAGTCGCACATAGACTATCGACGAGCAAATCAACGGATGACGTCACAAATATCCTGCATCGCACATATGAAGTTTGCATGCGAATTAACACGGATAGAAAATCCCAACGAACAACAGTAGGGCAGAAAGCCCGCCAGGCATGATCACCTCGCCTGGTCGGAGGATCCTCCTTTGCTTAGGGAACTTTACTCGCTGTTCCCTAATATATATATATAATATATATGGATGTGTAGTATAGTCGCATCTTTGCATATAAGAAACATAGCTTAACGGAATTCGTTTACCATGCGTACGACGCGTCGCGTTCCACGCGCCTCTCTAGAAGCCATCAGCCTGATCCGGAGCTGCGTACAAGACAGGAGAAGTCATTGGATGATTTCCCCCCTCAAAAAAAAAGCTGAGTCGGTTTCCACCAGTGCTACGCTAAATTGGAAATATGCTAAGGTAGAAAAACACCCTAACTCTTCTGGTGTAGCAAAACTAAAAACATTGAAAGAAAAAACGGCGCTTATTGCTTTCCATCAGATGACCCGTCTACTTATTTGCTGTCTCCTTTCCTACAAGCGAAAATATACCATCATCGAGCTAATCATCACCAGCCATAAAAATCGTCCCAGATCAACCGGTTGAAAGCGACCTGCATATCTTCCTAACACACACATCTCCCATAACTGGAACATTAGAAGCACACTGCACTTAATATTAAATACGTAAACAGTTAATAAAATACACGCGGCTCATAAGGCGGGCTACACACGTAGCGACTGGAGTTGCCGCGAGGGCGCGACACGCATCCACCATTAACTGAAATCCGGTGTCGAGTTGCACACATTCGGTTTGTTCTTGTTGTCACTTCGGTGATACACCCTCTGCTAGTGTATGGTGGTATGTAAACCGCTTTAAATGTCTGGAACAAGCTTAATTTTTAATGAATACGAATAGAAATTGTTATATTTTAAATTAATGGTGAATGGTGAAAAATATGTCTTGAGAAAGGCAAAAGCTTGAGGTTATATTTTTTTGTTTCGTGATATAAGAAGTTATATTAAAATATAAGAAGTTTTGGTATAAGAACGAACGAAGTTTGCACTGAATTATAAAACAATAGAAATAATAATTTTCATTGTTGTCTTAAGTATGAGTGAGCCATGCTTCAACACGAATGGGCCGGCTTGACCGCACTGGAGTAGCTCGGCCTCACAGAAAACCAGACGTGAAACAATGCTTGCGTTGTGTTTCGTAGATGTTACCGGAAGGTCACCAGTCAGGCCCAATCTCCCCAATCTTCGCAATCCCCCATTTCCCAAGAACTCTTAAATTCCTAACTCCCAAAAGACCAGCAACACACTTGTAACGCCTCTTGTGTTCAGGTTATACATGCGCAGAGGCGATTCCTTACCATCTGCTGATTTATCTGCTCGTTTACCGGCTTATATTATAAACAAACCTCTCATTTTGAATATTTTATTTCCATTTTGAGAAGGGTCAAATATCATAGGTGTAAGAGGAGCACACTTCTCTATTGCCTCCATCGGGCGCTCGTTCGCCGTAACATTATCTCTTCCATTTACTTTACATTCATATTCACATACTTCCCATGTTTCGTGGGGCACGCTATGTATACCTACTTACTGATGGAAGCGCTTTTTACTTCAGATTTATTTCTTTAGGTATATATTTAGTATTTTTGGGAGTAGATGTAGTGACAAGGATTGAAAAGGGAATGTTACGATGGTTTGGACATGTAGAAACGACGAAAGAAATATACAAGACGGATATGAATAGGGCCGTCGGTATAGAACGTTCTAGACGAACATATAGAGACCAGATCTGTGATATATTAAAGAAAGGCGAAATTAAATGTACATTTAACCTACGAGCATGTATGAAAATACTGATGACTATTGATGAAGCAAAAGATGTATGTAAGATTCGTAGTAATTGACGTACAATTGTCTATACCTACCCCCATGGGAAACAGGCGGGAGGTTATGTATGTATCTGTTTTGGATATCTGGCGGCTGTGATTCGGTTTTGACATAATTAGATTATAAGAACATTTAATTAAAATAATTGCACTACACGGTTGGCGCGGTGGCTGGGCAACTGGCTGCCGCGTAACATGTAGCGGATTCAATTCCCGCACGGAGCAACACTTTGTGTGATCCAAAAATTGTTGTTTCGGGTCTGGGTGTCATGTGTATGTGAACTTGTATGTTTGTAAACGCACCCACGACACAGGAGAAAATCCTAATGTGGGGCAACGAAAAAAAAAAAATTGCATGACAAGGACACAAACTCGTGCCTGTGGAAAACAAACTATTTTTTAATATAAAAATAACCTACGAAGCGGAAACTTGAGATTAACATACCATATCACTTTTAAAGAATAAAAAACGCTATGTGACATGAAACCGTTCACTATGTTTAAAACAAAACGACATACTTTATACTATGAGCCAACTTCCATATACTACACCTAAATAAAACACATACTATACACATAGAGCATTCACAGTAAATCAACACCACCACGTAACGATGCCATAAAACAGAAAAAACTGGCGTTTAATAGCCCCCACGGCTATTTCCTATGGTTTTACGAGTTAACAAACATGGTACCTTGCTATGACATATATCTATATACTTCACGGTCACATATACTGAGTATATCAGCTGGTACGACCTTGGTATAGCACAGCATTATCAACCTTATTACTAAAGGAATATACAATTGAGTTTTACAACACAATTGTAACTCCTCTGGTGTATCGGGTACTCATAGAGAACGGTGAGTACATATTATATGGTGATTCATTTAATTTTGCTCGATTACACATCGATTACATCTAGGTCAGTACCGTATAAAATATAATGTATTATACATCAATTACATCATCATGAGATACTGCTAGAAAAATTATACGCCTATGGTGTGAGAGGAAACATGCATGACCTGATTAAATCTTATTTAAGTAATAGAAGTCAAATAACTCAGATAAATAGAATATGCCCGATTGCTAAACGAGTAATAAGTCACTCTTCATCATGCAGAACAGTTAAATCAGGCGTTCCACAAGGAAGTGTGCTCGGTCCCCTTTTGTTTATCATATATGTTAATGACCTACCTAAAGTTACTAAACATAATATGACCTATTTTCACTGATACTAAGCTATGTTTACTGTGTATAACAAGGCCGGCAACGCGACTTGTAACACCTTTGGTAATTCGGGTATCCATGGGCTAGCGGCGAATTGCCTATCATCACGTGATCGGTCTACTCGTTTACCGGCTTATATCATAAAAAAAAAACTAAATACCATATCAATATTTAGTTTATTTACATTTTAGATCAATTATAATTTCATATCTATTCACATTAACACCATGCATTGTCCACATGGCCCCATTGTCCTCAAAACTCATTATCCCCATCTCTAAAATCGAATACAGGACTTTGTACCATCTTTATAATCAGTAAAGGAGTTACATTAGCCACTAATTACGAACAGTTCCTAGTTAATTATAAAACAAACATCGTTGCTTAGATACTTAGCTAATTACCACTATTTGTTGATAAATCTATTTGCTTTGCACACATATACACACAATAACATTAATTCTAGATACATTACGTTGTCTCGGGATCGATTCCTGAGTCGGTCAAAGTACAAATGAGTGATTGAATACTTGTCATTGTGTCCTGTGTATGGCAATAGACCCACTATTACATAATAGTTAAGACTTATAATACCGTAGCTTCTATGAAAAGTGGATGTATATCATAGCCTATGTGCGATTTCTTCTGTATCTACCACTTCGGAGATTAAAAGGAGCGATGTTACGTTATATGTTAAATTTATAACATAATATCTTATGTAGCTATCTGAAATATTAATTATGATTGGCATTCCAAAAATTGGTACCGACGGCTAAAACTTACCTAAGAAGTCGAAACTACAGTTTTATGCTATGCGTACCTGTAAAGATTGATAGACAGATTGCTTGTATCTATTTATACGATATTATAGCTAGCTCAATCTAATAAACTATATGACCGTTTCCACTGATTAAGCTAGTAACTTTGACGGCTTTAACGCACTAGTATTTAAGTTGTTCGGTGTCCATGGGCAACGGCTTTTATTGTATCTTCCGTGATCCATCAGTTTTGGCTTATACCATTAAAAAAAAAATACCATGAATATTTAGTATTTACATTGTAACAACATTATAATGTAATATCAACTTATAACACCATGCATTGTCCACATGGCCCCATTGTCCTCAAAACTCATTATCCCCATCTCAGGTCGTATACAGGACTTTGTACCATCGTTATACTCAGCAAAGGAGTTACATCCACTAATTACGAACAGTATGTGTTAATTATAAAACAAACATCGTTGCTTAGATACTTAGCTACTTACCACTATTTGAATAAAATTTGCTTTGCACACGTATACACACAATAACATTAATTCTAGATACATTACGTTGTTTTGGGATCGATTCCTGAGTCGGTCAAAGTACAAATGAATGATTGAATGTTACTAAGCCTGGTATTGTGTCCGGTGTATGGCATAGACCTACTATTAAATAAGGTTTAAGACTCATCAAAACTTAAAAAATACATAAAAGTACCTTTAACCACGGCAATAAAGTAGCAATTGCCGGTCCATTGTCTCTACCTACCCCCATGGGAGACAGGCGTGAAGTTATGTATGTATGTCATAACATAACTGATGAAAAGTGGATGTTATATAGCGTTTGTGCACCTCTGTCTGCCACTTCGGAGATAAAAAGGAGTGACGTTACGTTATATGTTGAATTTATAACATAAACTCTTATTTAACTATCTAAATATTATTTATGATTGGTATTCCATTGGTACCGACGGCTAAAACTCACCTAAGAACTATACTACGCATGCTATGCGTACCTATAAGAGATTGATAGACAGATTGATTGGTATCTATTTATACGATAATATATAGCTCAATCTATTAATATAGATTATAGGTCTTTGACGGCTTTACGCACTAGTATTTATATTGTTCATAAATGTAACCTTTTATTGTATCTGTGTAACCAATTTTTGGTGAGCCAAATAAATAAAATAAAATAAAAATACTTGTAGTTTTTCGGGTGTCCATTGGTGGCAGTGATTGCTTACCAACAGATAATCCGTCTGCTCGTTTACTAGCTTATATCATATAAAAGCTCAAAAATATTATGTGTTAATAAAAATATACATATAGGTAGGTATTACCTACTTTGAACAGGGTTTGAATGAAACGCACATATAAGTCATAGTTTAAACTAAATAATCCTACACGATATCATTAGCAAAAGGGATTAAAAAAAATAATCATGTCCCGTCGGATACTTAACTATACAAATATTTTAAAACATCATTAAGAAAATAAGGTGATAATGATCAACAGTTTAAGTTCAATACTAATCAGGTATCAACTAATTTGTTAATTTATCTGGTATTTGTTTGTTTATTTATGTTTATAATGTTTTATATGTAGATTAGGAAAGGAAGACAATTAATAATGATTGCGGTTATATATGTACCTACCTATTATATATTTCTAAATACGTATGAAAATAAGATGAAAAGAAATATGTGTAATAGTTTCTTTGGTGAACTAACTATGTTGAAATATTGAACATAAAATCAATACTGTAGAGGTTGAATGTAACTATAATTTTGGCTATTGCTACATTTTGTTTATTCTTTTGTTTTATCTACTGTCTGTTCTCTGTAAGCTTTACCGGTTAATAAAGGTATTATTAAACTTTTATCTCTTTATAATTATTTTCTAACAAAATATGCTAAACATATCTTGTTAAGTGTGTGTGTATTTCCCGTAAGGAAAAATTATCTTCCTGGTCTTTAAAAAGATTAATTGAAACTATTATAATATCCTATATCCTACAATGTTAGTTCTGTAAAACATGTCATGTGAAGATTTTAAAACTTTTCAGGCATGTAGGGCTTTATCCGGCAAACCGAACACAAAAGAAATTACCGTGTTCATTGCTATTAGATTTGAACTAAAAACGTGTGTATATAAACCTATTCTATTTATAATATGAGTACATTTAGTAATTGAAAGGTAAGAGTTTCTTTGTTTAAAACATATCTGATTAGGCCACTGTATTGTCTTATCGAGTCGTAGCGGCGCGTAGCCGTAGCCGTAGCGTAGCGCCTACGAGGATATTAGTTAATTCGATAAAAGTTTTAATTATTGTTAATGCATAATAATACTATGGTTAATCATCTAACTATTAACGGAGTCATTATTATTTATACATATAAAGGAGAATACGAATACCGAGTCAAGCAGAGCCATTTCAGTTCTCCATTCAGTGGACGCTACGTGTACAAGTAGGTACTCCTATTGTGAGACAGCTACCTATAGATAGCTCAAGAAAACAGCACACAGATAATTTAATCGGGAGTGAAACCACAACAAAGGACAGACATACGCGTACTGAAACATCAGCAAACAACTCGCGAGCATTACTTATCTCTGAAAAACATTTTCTAAGAAACGTATATCGCCGCACTGTGAGTGAATACTTGTAGAGCCTTGTACGGCGTGCGGCGTGTCTCAACGGTCGTCACAAGCACACATTCCTGCCGAAACACTTATGATAATTCCATGGTTTTATCGTTTGGAGCTGCGGTATTATTAGCGGCGGGTCGCGCACGGCGGCCGCGCACCGAGCCAGCGGGTGAGGGGCGCGGGGCGAGGGGCGGGGGCGCGTGGCGCGGGGGCCAAGCCGGGCCCCGCGGGGCGAGGGGTGCGCGGACCGCTGGGCGGGCCCACCAGGCTCCGCCCCGCCGCGCGCCAATCCGCGGCGCAGTGGAGGGGAGCGCGGGCCCCCGGCCTCTATTTACTCTTTCAATCAGTGCGAGTGTTTGCCCCTGGCCGGCGTGCACGCGCGGGTGATGCGCTAGCCATGATCTCGCAGAAGCTGTCGTACGGCGACGTGCCGACGTCCGCGTCGCTGTCCTCGTTGTCGCCGGGCCTCGCGCCCCCATACGTGAACGGTATGGGCTGCATGCCTGCGCAGCCTTACCCCAACCTATACTCCAACAACATGGTGGCCGGCAGCTCATGCATGGGCTCCCCAGGCGTGGGCTACAGCCCGCCCAGCACCATGGCGTCCTGCATGGGCGGCGGCGGAGCTGTGCCCTACGGTTCGCTGCCACGCGAGCAGGAAGCCGCCTCGCCCACCTCAGCACTGCAGCGAGCGCGCAACGACAAGACCTACCGTCGCTCGTACACACACGCCAAGCCGCCGTACTCCTACATCTCGCTCATCACGATGGCCATCCAGAACAACCCATCGCGCATGCTCACGCTCTCGGAGATCTACCAGTTCATCATGGACCTGTTCCCGTTCTACAGACAGAACCAGCAGCGCTGGCAGAACTCCATACGACATTCGCTGTCGTTCAACGATTGCTTCGTGAAAGTGCCGCGGACGCCGGACAAGCCTGGCAAGGGATCGTTCTGGACGCTGCACCCAGACAGCGGGAACATGTTCGAGAATGGCTGTTTCCTACGAAGACAAAAGCGATTTAAGGATGAGAAGAAAGAGTCTATAAGACAAGCACAGAAAGCTCACACTGGGCACGGGCACCACGGAGGTTCACACGAGAAGCGCGGCGACCACTCACACGAGAAAGGTGGCGTCGGAGGAGGTGCGCCGCCGGGCGGAGAGGACAAAGAGATGCGTGACGAGCTGCTAGCACAGCTGCACGCGGCGCCCGAGCTGTGCCTGCCCGAGCACACGCCGCTGGCGCTGGAACACTACGCGCAGCTGAAGCAGGAGCCCACGGGGTACGCGCCCGCCCAGCACCCGTTCAGCATCACGCGGCTACTGCCCGGTGCCGACACGAAGGCCGACCTGAAGATGTACGACGTGAACTACGGGTACGGGCACTCGCCGGCCGACAACTACTACCAGTCGCCGCTGTACCACCACCACCACGCGCACGCGCAGCCGCCCTTGTGACAGTACCCGCTGGCGTAGGCGGGCCGGCGCGCGCCGTCGTGGTGCCTGCCGCAGCCGCCCGCGCCCTAGCTGGCCCGCCACGCCACTCCCTGGATAATCTCATCTCCTGATATTGGACTCCAAGTGAGCGTTTCGTGTTCTGGTGATATTACCGCGCCTGCAGCGCTCCCCCCGACCTGACTATTGTATATTGTGTAAATATTTGCGATTATTTTAAATGAGTCCATTTTGTGTGCGTTTTATTAGTAGGTAGATGTTTAGTGCACGGTGGACGATGTGAGACGAGTCGGGGCGGGCGGCGGCTGCGCGAAGTTAGGCCTAAAATGTTTCGTGGAACTTCTAAGAAAGTGTCCTTTATAGTCATTACAATCGGTTGCCCCTTGTATACCAACTCTTCGTTGATGGGTTTTGTATGAAATTGATGTAAAGCTAAGTGGGAGCTTTGCCCGCGTAAGTCAGCGTACTCTAGTTAGATAAAAGTGTGAGCGTATCGCGATCAATACGTTATCGCTTTGTTTATCGATTGTTGTTTAGATAAATTGTTTGCGTAGCGCGTTGATGTCTTTTATTTAACTAAATGATTTCATTGATTCAATTAGATAGTGTATAAACTAAACAATAAATTTGAATATCGGGGAAAAATTGAAGGCTAAATAAATTGAATCTATTTCCTTAAGTTTAATACCGTCAGGGAAAAAAATTACAAGAAGTGTAACAAAATAAATTGTAGCATAATTTTCAAATTGTAAATCTCAACGCAATGTTTCTAAAGCTGAAATGCTTCTAATCGAAGCCTAGTGATGATAACGTTTATAAAATATCTGCATCATTGTTAAATCATCCAAATAACAGAAACATTATGACATTGATATTAAAAATATTGATTTAAAAAAGGAAATAAAAACAACGCTACGTTCAGACGCTCCACAAAAAAGTTGAAACAACAATCAAAAAAGTAAAAAAACGGTCGCTAAGAGTTGGTATACGATGGAACGAGAAGTGACGTCATATCGTGGACGGTTCAACTGTGCAATGTCTGTGTAACAAATTGTGTATAAAATTTAAAATATATATATAAATATATTATATACAAGGTGGATGAGACAAAGTGTGTTAAAATTAAACTTTGGTTTCAAAAAGAGCTTAAAAATATAAAATAATTAATTCCCTTCACTATTACTGAATTAGTGATGAAAATATCGTTTATTAAAATATAAAAATCAACAAAATTAATGTTCCATTAAACAACAAGAAAAAGAAGTGCTCAAAGAAACATACAATAGTTTAACTTAAAACCACATTCACTAAAGATATTGAGACCTATGTATAATCATAATTAAATTTTAAAACACCCTGTCCACACCACCTTGTATAATTTTAGCTAGGCGAAATGGAATCTGAGTTTGTCATGAACCATCGCGTTAGGAGTGTAGATATATAAGTTTTGTATATATAATATATAAGTTTAATTATAAAAGTTAAAATAACGGTGTTTGGTGTAACATGGGTACCTATCTCGGCTTCTGCACATTCCAATTGAATATATATTTATATGCAAGCATCGATTTAGCATAAGACATCGAGTATTTGGCAAGCGTTTGAGGTGAGTTCTATATAATTCTATATAATTTATATATAATTCTTTCATTTATTTATAAATTATTTAGTTTACATTTAAACTGAAATTTCACTTCGTTTCATTTCGATTTAAATGAAATTTTTCTCAGTTTCGCGGTTACAGGGTTGAGTAGTTTTCTTTTGTTTATTTATTATTATTATTTTGTGTTAATAAATTAACCAGCGTAATAAAACAAAAGATTCCATTATTAAATTTCTTTCTGATAACCATTTTATTAAACATTACATTTAAATAAAAATGAATAGATATTTTTGAACGTAAATATTTATATTATCGTAAACAAAGTTGACCCAGAAACTAATCCTCACTATTAACACTTTAAAAGTGACAAGGATTCAGTCAATAGAACTGAAGTATTCAGAGGCTGCCAAAATTGACATAACCATGTTTGCCTTGACCATACCGATTTAGATGAACTACCTTGGAAATAACCTTTGCTTACATGTGGAGGTCTTGCGCACTATGTGAAGTTTATTGATATTGGTACTTTGGTACCTACAATCTAAATAGCCTTACTATTTATTCAATGTCTTGTGTATTTACTGTACTTGGAATTTATTTCATTTAAAATGAGCAATTAGGGTTTCATTTCGTTTTAAATGTAATTTGTAAATTCTGTGAAATGTAACTCGTTGTAAATATGGTTGGATTTTTTAATCCAGTGTGAAAATTTATGAAATTATTGCATTTTTATATAATCTGAAGTACCTATTTTATAGTCTCTTATCGATGCAACAATGAGAAAGGGAAAATACTCTTTTCTCTGTAAAACAATAAAACCCATACAAATATCAGGTTTATAATTATATAAATGAAATAAATAATAATTTAACAAACACTAAAAGGAATGGCACAGAAGTTATAAACATTTATATTCTTAACTTATATTTATTTTTAACAAACATAACCTATTTTTGTATAAAAATAAATTAATCAACATTTTTATTCGAATTATATTTTATATTAATTAATTTTGATTGCTTATTTGCTCAATTTAAGTTCTTAGTTAGGTTTATAAATACATTTAAATGTAAATTTCGGAACCTCACACGCTTACCAAAAGCTATGGTTTTTTAGCACAATTTTGATAGATGTGCTAAATTAATTCTTGTAGGTATAAATACATATTTATGTCGTACTACTCGAATATAGATAGGATACTTATATATCATCTGTTAGTTTCAGAATTAATAAAATTAAGTATTTACAAATCTTATTTGTTTTTCTTTATTTCATTTACCGTCCAAGGTGATTTTGACTGGCGAAATTGGCAGTCAAAAGAAAGATACGCATTTAAATGTGAAATCTTTATTGCTGCACATAGAATATGTGAATACTAAGTAACATATTTGACTTATACATACAAATATTCAGTATTGAATAATTAGAAAACAGTTTTGCAATAATAATTAAAATATATCTGATTATTTTAACAATCACACAGAAATGGAACAAAGCAATTCAGTTTACAACTGACTAAAAAATCTTAAACTATCATCAAAGACAAAGTTCATATATTTGCTAAAACACGTGTGGAGAACAATACATCGTAGAATTAATATTAAAGCTTGAATAGACGAGCAATGTGCATAGTATCAATATGTTTGACAATTACTGGTGTACAAATATGCAATATGAAATTAATATTAGTTCCTAATACAAATAATTATAAGTCTGAAATCGCCAACCCGCATTGAGTAAGCGTAGCGATCAATGTTCAAACGTTCTCCGTGCGAGAAGAGGCCTTTGGTCAGCAGTGGCCACTTATAGGCTGATGGAACATTGAACAAATTACTTTCAAACGCATTCTCTCATCGATTTCCTGAACAAAATCTTTGTAGTCACCGAAATAACCTAGATATACCAAAAAAAAACACATAATTATTATTAACTCAACCCTTTAACACAAAACAAAGGTGTCGCCGGTGTGTTGTAAAAACATTTCAAAAAACAAAAATCAGTACTTATCGTTTCGACTTTTACTGTCTGTTATTTTCACTTTTGTCGGCTTGCGCAAGAGTCTAACCGTCAACGGGTTATCTTACGAACGACAAAAAGCTACAATAAAACCATAAAAGTACACAAAAGGGCTCGACACGTGGATACCTAGTGTTAATTTGTTTAAGAAATCGGCAAAAATTACTTGAAAGAAATATGTTTTCTTATAGCTGTGTGAGAAATAATATTATAGAGTCGTGTGCGTAACTTTGTGGGTACATTGTGGTTGATTGCAGGTTGATTGATAATAAACCTAATAATTATGTGCCTATAGGGTTCTATTTTGTCAAGTAGAATGCGGCTAATACAATGGATATTAGTTGTTGTTGTTTGCTACGTGATAGAAAGACAAACAAATACACTTTTGCATTTATTATTTTTGGCGAAGATTTCAATAGTAATCTTACAGTTTTACACATAATCTTTTTTACTTTTAATGATATTATAGCGATTGTGAATTCAACGTGTAACTTCATAAGAAAGAAGATTTTTTCTACTCGTTTGGTAATCAATGGTAAAATTATATCATCTAAAAATCTCTTTACTAAACTTCATCGAAATGGGTTCAGCAATTTAAGAGTAAAAACCTAAACATTTGCACTTACACTCGACATTAACACTTTTTTCAAAAAACAACTTTTATCTGTTTTCATATCTCATTCATATCCCACAAATCACAAATTCATACATAATTAGTGGATTCATTCATGCTGTATAACTATTTAGCGGCAAGAATCGAACATGGGACGCTGCGGGTGGTATACAGCCGTCATAAAAGTAACCACAGCTCTGCTGACCCAGTGAGTGGACAAAGAATGAATGGCTTGTGTCCATTGTTGTACGACAAAGATATTGATTCTGTTTTTTTAACCGACTTCCCAAAAAAGAGGAGGTTCTTATTTAAGTGAAATAATGGAAAGTGGAAGTCAGTCAGGTTTTTTTGGATAATAATTAGTAATGTCGTTTCTGTCTTTGATGTTCAATTGCGTCTGTGTTCCGTTTTTTTTTTTGGTTTCTTAACACTTTTAGACGCCATGTCAGTTACTAGTGACCGACGCTAGCACGCGAAGGGTTTGGAAACAATAGTTTTCTATTTTCTGCAGTTAAATAACTTAGTTAAAGGATAAATGTTGGCTTTCAAATCAAATCAAATCACTTTAATGCATCCATAGTGTACAGTATGGTCTACAATTTTAATACAGTAATATGTCCCAATTATAGGCCCTATTGGGCATCGCAGAAGTACTTAATCTACTTTCATAATAATAGATAAATAATATTGTTTTAAATAACGTTAAAAAATGGTTTTCAATGTATGTGGATATAGTATTAGAAAATTATATAAATCTAATTTGATTATTTCCAATTCTATCCTCGGTTGTGGAAATTTAGGAATGTGACATTATGGCATATAATCAAGAGAAAGACATTTTTCAATATCTTTCAAAATATAGTGGATCAGCCAATACTATTCTAGGAATTCAGTATGTAATATAAAATCTTATATTACATATTACGTACCCACTTTAATGTTATGTAACACATTATTTCGGATTGACTAATAATTTCAAGATGGCAGCGTTCCGATTAAGTCTTGCGGTCAATCACTTTGTAATCGACCTACTATATACGTAACTTAACATTTCGCTTTTAAAACATAAGGTAGTAAGCAGAGATGTACAGTATTTAGGTTTTTGATGTTTATAAATGCGAAAGAGTAATATTTTAGACATTTTAAATATGCAAAATAAAAGTGATAGTGTTTTTATCCAAATACAAAATTAAATTCAGTGTCAATAAGAATCACTGCAATTAATTAAAATGTTAGTAAAACAGATTGGAGAAATATTATCATTAGTTACGTTTCGAAACTTATAGTTACAGTCATATTTTATTATTAAACTTTTCCAGATTTATAGAGTCAGTTCGCTTATTTGCCATGCGTCCATGTTGTGGAAAACCTTCTAAAAATTTCCAAAAATTAGAAAACTACCACCATTTTAATAGTAGTTAGTACACATTTGTTTGATCTTACACGTTTTCAGTATCTTACATTACGTAAAATGGACGCAAACTGGCGTACTTACCCTATTTAAAATTGATCGAGTTATATTCATAGCTGCTTTAAACCCAAATATATTCAAGTATTATATTCCTATGATTACACAACTAACCAAAAGTAATCCGGAATGGACACGCGCCCCTTAGTGTGTGGGCGATGTATTTTATTTATCCACCTTTTGATTTTGTCTGTCATTCCATTCATCTTGTTACGGCTCAAGCTACTGCGCTACCCACCTCCCAATGCTTTGATAACCATTCAAAAAACCTTCCAAGTCATCGTAATAAAAAACCAACTTAATTTTACAATCACAAAAACATGACTAATTAGGAAAAACAACTTTATGTCAATAGCAACAAGCTTTACATTAAACTAAAGTATCAGTTCACCGGTAGCATATGTAACTTTGTCATTTGTCAAGTTTTATAGTGAATCGCTTGAGTTCTTTTCTCGTTTTCGTTTCGTTTTTTTTTTGTTATTTTTTTTTATTGAACTACGTCATAATGTGATATATGTCAACGCTTTTAGTCGCGTTAAACAGTCGCTATTGTCCATCTAACTGTGTTTGTCTTACGAATCGAGTTATAACTTATTTATTGATTTATCGATTCGTGATCATGATTAAGTAATCGATTCGCTATTCGGTTTGCTTTGTTATCATTCGATTATGAGATCTAAAAGCGAAAGTTTGGGAACGTAAACCTGTTTTTTTATGGAAAATGTCTTTGACGGTGAAGAATTTTCTTTTGTACTAGTAGGTTGACTGGGTAGGCGAAAGTGGTATTGGGATTTTGCTACTTGGAAATTGATAGTGTCAAAAAAGGAATTAGGAGTTATACGTAATATTATGTGTAATATACTAGTTGCTACCCACGGTTTTGTTTGCATAGTCAGAGTACCCTATATCACTCTCCAGCCTCTTAAGAGGCTATATAAGGTATAGGTATATATATTACTAGTAATAGTTAACTACTTCCGTGCGCAAAAATCATATAGTAAAATCGCTTCGGTCAGACACGACGAAGAATAGACACACTTTTGCATTTATAATATTAGTAAGGTCTTATGATATAAGTAATTTTTAATTTATTTATTTCAGCCATGATCGTCCCACTGCAGGGCAAAGGCCTCCCTACCTTCCTTCCACTCCTCTCTGTTTAAAGATTTTTGCGTTTGTAAAAAAAGATATCATCATAAAAATTACTAAATATCATTCTAACGTTTCCTCAGCCGATTTTCCGTAGTTTTACATAATATGCTAACTCACGCCTCTAACCATCAGGTCTGGGAACTCGAAAATATTCGAGCACTAACTTTTAGCACTAGACCAATTCTTAGAAATGTCTAGCTCATACACAAAGACTGCTTTTTGCTAAACGCTTGCTCACAATTCCAAGAAGACTTGAAAAACCAGTTTTAAATATATTATGATAAAGTTTATTTTATTTTAAAAATCTGAGTAAGAGGTTTGTGGTTATAGAGACCGCTTGGTGAGTTTGGTTTTTGAATGATCGTTTTTTTTTTTTTCTACAGCTGTCATCACTATTACGTATTGCAATATGGGCCTACTTATTACATAGATATTACTCGTACATACCTTTGTTTTTGCCCCACATTAGGATTGAATTTTTTTCTGTAGATGTCATCACAATCCATTGCTATAACGTATTGCAGCGACTTATTACATAGATACTTACATAGCTTTATTTTTGCCCTACACTAGGATTTTCTCCTGTGTCGTGGGTGCGTTTATAAACAAAAAAGTTCACATACACATGACACCCAGACCTGAAACAACAATTTGTGGATCACACAAAGAGTTGCTCCGTGCGGGAATCGAACATGCTGCACGTTGCATTGCAGTCGATTATAATATTTTTTTTGTCAATCAACCTGGAATTTTGTATACTTAGTCAATTTTCAGAAATTTGGGTAATTGTTTTATTAATTGAATTAATCATTAGTCTAATTATAGCTGTCACCAGCTGTTATTGTTGATTACAACCTAACCTTCACGACTCTCTAAGACACATAAGTGTCACGCTATGACACAAGTTTAAAATTAGAATTTTGCTTTACAGCCAGGGTAATAAATTTCCAAAATATGGGAATATTCCATACTATCCAAGTCACCTTATATTCCAAGGAGGTTTTTATCTGATATCACAAGTGACGTCATCGCATTAATTTGTCTCTGATAATCATGAAAGCTCGGGTCGTTATCAGCTTTGAAGGAGAACGATAACACCGCCTTACTTGGTAGATGCCTACTTTATATGCCTGCTAGATTAGGTATAGATGAAAAAAAAATTATATACAGCGTTGTGCACGTAGGATTTTCTCCTGTGTCGTGGGTTAGTTTACAAACATACAAGTTCACATACATATGACACCCAGACCCGAAACAATAATTTGTGGATCACACAGAGTTATTGCGTGCGGGAATTGAAACCGCCACAAGTTGCGTGGCAGCTGGTTACTCAGCCACTACGCCGTACAATCAATATCCTCAAGTGTCCAGTACCCTTAGTACGAGTTTGTTTTCTGTGCGAATGAACCAGCAAATCAGAGCGCAGAACTCGGTCTCGTTTCATGTAACGTAAAGCAAACTCGTACTAAGGGCCCTGTATAGTGTATAATATGAACCAAACCTATCCTATGCAAGAGTAAACTCTACTCACTATAATTTCCCAAACTAACCTTTCCTAACAAACTAAAATAAATTACAATCACCAGTAGCATATCCAAATAAATTGATGAGACATAGAGACGCGATCTTCGTATCAATGACAGACAGACAGTAGTTACAAACATCTTGTATCATTGACTTGTTTGCACACATACACGAATCTGTCACTTGTATCAAACAAACTTATGTTTGCGGTCGAAAAAATATTTGTTTGTTTGTAGTTGTAAAAATCTGAAGTAGTACTGAGTACTTGAGTTTTGTTGTGCGAAGTGGTCGCTAGTTTTGAGGTTCGAAGTTTGATTCTTGGGTGATTCTAGCTAAGCTAGAAAGAACTCTGTGTGCTTTTTTATATGAGAAAGAAATTCATAAATGGAGAGGGATTATAATATTTTTTTGAATAAGAAATAAAAGAAAATTATAGGCAGATTCCAAGAGTGGCTGATTGCTACCTATAAGATGATCAATTGATCCCTATCTCATAAAACAAGACTTGGTAATAGGATATCAGACACATTTTTGTTACCTAAAATCTTTGTCAAAAACCTCTAGACACAGCCTAACGGGTTACCGGGGCTCCGGCTCAAAAAGCAAGAGTAGGAACGGAGTGGTTTTTAGTCAGTAAGAGTCTGACACTCCCTCTCGCCTCGCCCAAAGCAAGTAGTGTTATAGTCATTCATAACATATGTATAGACATTTTGTGGATGGATTAGTATACTTAAGTAATGAACTAGATTTTATATTTAGATTTATATTTTAGCCATGTTCGTCCCACCGCAAGACAAAGGCCTCCCTACCCTCCTTCCATTTCTCCTACGCAAAGCCTTACTATGTAATCAACCACATACTATATTTTTTGCCGCTTCTATCAACCGCACGAGTAACTTTGTATTTCTTTACTAAAAGTTACATCATGGCTACACACTTGGATGCGAGCGTGACATTTCGTAACACTACTTGTGATGTAAAATGATCACTTCTCAATGCCTTTGACATCGTAACATTACGTTTATATGCCTATAGTGGCAGGCAGAGATGTTAGTTACCTTTCACTACTAACCGCCATACTCAGAGTCATTTAATGATTACTTAACCCAGTCCTTAGCAATTGTGTTTGAAACAAACTCTTTAGTAAGGAATAGTCTAAGCAAAGTTAAAATGACTCTGAATGCCGCAGTCAGATATCACACGATATCAAATATCTTAATTAATTATTATGTTATCGGCTTACTCACGTAACTGTTTGACGAGGAACTCGACTAGTTTCAAGCCATGCTAGAGGCTCATATTCATTAACAGCATTCCGCGACACACGACGCGGTGATTGTCGCGCTGCTGCTGAGTAAGCCGATAACATAATAATTAATTTAGTATGTCTCACGAAAGTTACAATAAAATCAAATATCTTTTTGAAGATATCACACTTTAAAAAAATATTTGAAATTACATCACTATGAATAAAAACTCCGCTATTTCCTGTATGTCTGTCGGTCCACTTACTAAGCTGGGTCTATTAGAATATTATAGTGTGGTGCACTTGAACAAACATGGCGTTCTATGCGTTACCGAGGCCAGAGAATGTGACTCGATGTCTTTT
This sequence comes from Spodoptera frugiperda, assembly GCF_023101765.2. Taxonomy (NCBI): domain Eukaryota; kingdom Metazoa; phylum Arthropoda; class Insecta; order Lepidoptera; family Noctuidae; genus Spodoptera; species Spodoptera frugiperda. Next base: position 4,150,232 of record NC_064219.1, on the reverse strand, counting down.
AGAATCAGCTGTTTTATGAAAGCACCTTTTAGGTTATTGAGAATTGTTAGTTATTTTATACTTATTTTGGAGTCCAATTCACTATCATCATCATCAGCCTGTTCTCGTCCTCTGCTGGACACAGACCTCTATGGAGTCCGCTTAACGGACACAATAAGAAACTCCATGCTGCACTCTAAAACTCAAATCGCTGACGTTGGTCAGAAAGCCGCAAGTTTAAAATGAAACTGGGCTGGTCACGTCTGCCGCATGTCGGACGAGCGGTGGGTTCACAACTGAGTGGAGCCCACTCAACGTCAACAGACGTCGCGGCAGGCCCAGAAGGAGATGGCGGGACGAACTTGACACCTATAATAAGGATTGGCTGCAGAAAGCTGTGCACAGAGAGAAATGGAAGGAGGGTAGGGTAAGTGATGGTAAAAAAGGGGTTACATTTTCAAAAGATTAAGAAATTCAATGTTTGTTTTATGTAATGATAGTTGTGTCGTAATCTATTAGTTATGGCTGATGTTGCGTGAATAATCCAAAACCAAAAACGATTAAAATTTTAAAAACAATAAAAAGTTGTGGCGTTTTTCGAGAACGCTGCTTATACCCTGGATAAGTCTACGTATATTTTCATTCAAAATTCAAATAACCGTCAAAACTTCAAGAAACTTACTGATAGAATAATTCACTACAAAGTCGTTCTAAGCGAAATCCACCCGGTCCGTCCGGTCGGCACAAAACAGACACGCCTTCGTAAAATTGAAAATTATTTGCTGAGCAAACACCATCCATCATGGGACGCCACACAGTCGATGCTGGTAACCTGTCCGGGCACAAGAAAGTGCCCAGTCTGGGTAATATGGGCACCATTGCCCATCACAGCCACCATTTTGGTAATGGAATTTATTAAAGTAAGTAGGTGAGTGTTTCAAACTGTTGGTGGTATTTTTGGGACGCCATGCTGCCATCGTGGTGTCTGATCGTCATTGTTAATATCAAGTGTCTGGCATGACAACTAGTTTGGTGGAGGAATTTATAAAAGTAAGTATGTAATAGTGTTTTGAATCTAGGTGGTACATATTTATAATGAAAATAGAAGACCTGTGTGTATGTATGTCAGGGATTATCTTGCGTTTGACTGGACTGATTTTGAGATGAAAATTGTTTCTTTGAAAGTATGTAATAATAGAAAACTTTATTAGAACTAATTATATTCTATTTTCACAGTGTATTTGAAGATTTTCTTTATTTCTTTAGGAAACAAAATTTTATTTTAGCTAGACCTTATCGTTGTCACTATACGGTCTAATTTTACTGAATTATGTCTTGTATTAGTAAAAGTTGCCTCTTATTTCATCTTCTTAAGTTTTGACCCAAAACCAATAACAAAACTTATTCAACAAATCCCAAAATTCCAATACATAACGTATAACAAATCAAATTTCCCCTATACCAACTGAATTTCAAGTTCCAATCTAGAGAGACGTGGCCACTCATGATTTATGACGCGTCCAGATATCGAACCGACGTCCCACGTCCACCGAAAGATGAATTGCTTTACAAAACTTTGGATATCAATCCTTTTCTTTTGGAAACTTACTTACTTACAAGTTATTTAATAAATGGTGGTTGGCGATAGGCCATTACATGATGGATATTAAAAAATTAAATAAAAATATGACACACATTTTAAAAGAATAAGACGGTCAACAATTTATTAGAACTAAAATAGATTCGACATGACATCCAATTTGTTGTTTGATATTGTAACAATTATGTATATGAAACCGTGAAGTGACCAAATCACATTGAACGACGAATAGGAAAATCTACTGAACAATCCTTGAGTTAGAAATGGTAAATGTAATATAACTTTTTCAAAAAATGTTTTCTTTTTTTATATAAGCCGGTAAACGAGCAGGTGGATCACATGGTAGTAACCAATCGCAGAGGCGCTACAAATTAGTGAGTTTTCAAACTTTCTAATTTAGAGTGTAAGTTTGATACTCAATCATGTCAAAACAGCTACAGAATCGAGTTGAAACTTAGAACAGGGGTAGATTATGTTCTGGAATAACAGGTAGGCTACTTTCTATCTCACAACAACACAAGCTACAGACAGAAGCTAGTTAATAAAGTCAAATATACATTTAAACTTATAGATTTTCACTGTCAAGAAAACATTTCCACCATTGTTTTGTATTTTGCAGTCTTCATAGAAACTAGATAACAAAACACATCGCATACTTCTTGACTCAGAGCTACGCCCAGTCGTGTTCATGGTCATCAGATATAGGATAGCCCTATAGGGTTATATTTACACATACCTACATAGATATAGAACAAAGAACTGTTGCATAATGTGTGTTATACGACCCTACTGTTATTTTTATTCGTCGTTTTTTGTAAACAGATTTATTTGTGTTTGGTCCTTCAATTACTGGTGCTACTGTTCAGTACGTGGTCCTAAGTAACGTAGATTTAATTTCTAGGTCTTTGTGTACTCAAAAACGTCAGTAATATGAAGATTCCACTGTACCCGGTGTATATATGCAATACAATGCAGGATTCTCGGTCCTCAGATGATGCCGTGTGACTCATAACTTTACAGAAAAAAAAAACTACAAAAGCCATCTATTCAACCCTTTGAACAAGAAAAAGGATTGGGTAATACTATTGTTACTCTTTTGTCCCAACAAAAATAAAAGGTTTATTTTCATTCACGTAAAATGTAATCATTACTGATAATATTTATTACTTATTCTCAATATCTTCAGGATTACAACTAAGTATTCCTAATCACATTATTAGCTTTCTAAATAACCAAACAATGTATTATAATCCTTTAAAATCCACGTAATTGTTGGCAGTGCACAGTGTAAACTTGATCGGCGCGGGAGCAATGACCTGTCAGCCATTTTGTGATGCCTCTAATTATTGCATCATGGCGCCCGGAGTAAACGTTTTAATGGATGCTCGCTAATAAAGACTTATTAATACCTATGTGTATGAAACAATGAGTATTTGGTAGTGTACCTATCACAATTCTTGAATTCTTTAATGCTCTTTATCTGTGATTAACGTTTAGAATTTTGTTTTTATTTATCTAGCCTTTTACACAGGTATGCAGCCACTGCAACTTCTGAAAGCCTGGATCTACAGTCAAGACCGACCATTAAAATATCCAAAATATGAAGTTCGGGGCGTCCTAGGGAGATGGACGACTTTCAATGCAGCGACTAATGTGATTTTCAGAGGCCGGCCTCACAGAGGGTGTATTTAAAAAGCTCAAATATATCTAATCTTCTTAACCTGCGATTTCCAAGTCTCCAACCCGCGTATCTCAAACTTTCTTGTGTAACCATCAGGTTATGAATAACATTTTATTTGTCTAGACAATGAGGGGCAAACCCCTCATTGTCTAGATTTAGAAATATTACCGGTCCGGCTACGAAAAGCAGGAGTACGAATGAGTTTTTTAGTCAGTAAGAGTCTGACACTCCCTTTCGCCTTGCCCAAGACGGGAGAAGTCATTGGAAGATTTTCGCCCAAACCAAAAAAGATTAAGATATAATCTAAGTAGGTACAAAACTTCTATTGGAATAAAAGTAGCTAACCCACCTAGTTTGTTAGTTTAAATACATTGATAAGATTAGACTATGTTTAGATGGTGATCATCGATCGTTACAAATATAAACTTTTTTGAGTACCTATTTAACTAGAAATCAACGTCAACGTCTCACCCTATTTATCCACGAAGGGCTAGGTAGAGGTACACATTAAGGCACGTAATGCTGCTATAAGCTAGAAGTACGTGCCTAATTTTATTTTACTTATAGATGACTTATCATAACAACGGTAAAGAATATTTTCTAGTATTTTGATCGCTATGTTTCATTGTGATAAAATCGCATGTAGATACCTATCTAGCCAAATACAATCATAATATTGACAAATCATTTTTGTTTACTCTGAAAATAGCGTGAATTGATTGTGCCTGAATTACTAGGTAATTTACTGAATTACTTAGTAATTTTACTATCATTTATCGACAAAGACATCACCGAATGACTTTTAGATCGGATAATTAGGAGTGACCTGCATCCACCGGTACTCTGCAACCTTACTCTAATAGGAATAAATTGTTATTACATAATATCACGCCTTTTATTCCCAAAGGGGTAGGCAGAGGCACTGCACATTACAGCACTTAATACTACTATACAATTACACCCACTTTTCCCCATTTGTTTTATAAGTTCCATGTACTTAATAGGGGGTGAGCCTATTGCCATACACTGGGCACAATTCCAAATTCGGTGCTACTAATGAGAAAATTTCGAAAATCCGAAAAAATCCTAGCAGTACTTTGCCCGAACCGGAAATCGAACCCGAGACCCCTTGTCCGACAATCGCACTCGCGACCACTCGATGAACGAGGCAGGTAAGTTGATACCGATAAGTGATAATTGGTGGATATGTCTGCTTAACATGTATTCACTGCTTATCACCAGAACATTATAAGCCGTGACGTTATTAGATACCTACTTACATCAGAAGATAAAAATTTTCAAAATAACGTCAAACTAAAATACATTCGCAAAATTATTTCCTGTCGTAGATAAAACATGTTATCACTAATCATCAATTCGGTTCGGAACAACTCAATGCTAGAACATCAATATTTGTTTAACCGATTAGTATCGATTTTACAAAATTTCGCGAATCATAACAACAGGCTCGATCGACGGTTACACATTCAAATCGATAAAAACGAACAAACATCGATAAGAATTTGTTAGTGTGTACAAATTTGTATTTAGAACACTCATTCACTAAGATTTTCATTTCGCGCGTTTTCTGGTGTCATGGCGGCGGAATGTGGCGTCATTTTGCAAATATGTTTACATATTGATTGCTTATTGACAATAACATGATTATTTACTTGGATGTATGATCTTATTAATGAGAATTGCTACTTAAACTTATCAGTTGTTTTACTTTACCCAAATATTATAGAAGAATACATACCGTACATAGCAACGACATAATTTGCAAAGAGATACTAAATCTGTAGTAACTACAGTAAGCTTTGTCAGTATTAACTGGAATATTTCTTATCTATACACACATTATACACAGCTTACCTATATTTCGCGCCAATAATAAGCCCAACAAGGAATACCTAAGGACACAAATGTCACATTACAAAGTTAAAGCGTCCTGGCTGTCCGGAATGTCATTGAAAATTCAAAATAAGAATGCAACCAGAGACGATAGACGACGCGAGAGGTGCGTTCAGTTTTTATCAAATACGTTATTTGCCGATCGTCGCGGTATCGGGTCAGTATCGATTCGCATCGTACCCCTTATCGAATAGTCGATATATTTGTTTACACAGGGCCATCAATGAGAGAGGCTCGAGTGTATCTTGCGTATTTGAGCAATAACTTGTTTGATAACGCTTTACAGTGCTTGCACTGTGATTAGTCTCGGCCCTCTAGATTGTGTTCATGATTTTTTTGTTCTATCTATTAAAGCTTGATTGCGGCCGATTTGTAATGTTTGTACATTGTTATCGACGATGATTTAACTATAAAAATGTTTTACACGGTCTCCTATCACGTTCTAGACTTGAGTTTGGTGTCTATGTTTACTGTTCAGAACTTCTTGTCTAATAGCTTTAGGTACCTGTGTTTGTTTTATAAACACACACATCACATTATCAACCTATAAGTGTCCACTGCTGACCAAAGGTCTTCTCAAACGGCGAAGGTTTGAGCATTAATCACCACGCTTGCTCACGATGTTTTCCTTCACCGGTTGTCAGTGATGTCTAAATAATTTTAGAAAGTACATAATATAACTCAGAAAAATTCACATTGGTACTTGCCGTTGCTAGGTTTCGTACTCACACTCTCATGCATGAAAAGCGGGCTTCTTAAACTACAGGGCCACCACGACATGGTTTATGAACACAATAATTGTCTTATACTAATAAACAATAACCACTGTTAAATACATTATCCGATATCCAAATTATACTAAGCTTGCAAAACAAATCAAAACAATAAAAGCAAGCCGAAATCTCTACATTATCCATTCTAATCGTGCCGCAACAAGAACTGGTGGTCGGCCCCTTTCCCACAGCGAGGCGGCCACTCAAGACCGCATTTTGGTAATAAAATACCTCCATGTAATATAAAAGCCGATCGCATTATCCACAGAGCCATTATTAAAAAGTATCAAGTTTCGGAACGCACCGCGGCTGCGCGCCGACCAATCACATTCTCCCGCCAACCCGCCAGCCAATCGGAACGCGAGCTGTTTTCTTTTTTATTGTAGATCCAGTTAATGGATTGTTCTTCATTTTGATTTATGTATTGTTTCGTTTTTTTTTTTTGGTGCCAGTGTTGTTTTAAAATGCTGGCTGTAACGGTTTTATGTTTGTTAAATAATTACTTAGTTGATGATCTGTGTGGAAAATGGCTGTATTTTATTCTGTTCTGTTGTTAACAGCGGCTATGGTAAATAAGATCGATAGGTATGTAATGTTTTAAATTAATTGGTAAGTTTTGTTGTATCGAAATATGGATTTTGTTTGTTTATCTGCTATCTACAAGCTCATTGAACTCTGAACTACTCAACTAATTAGATTTCTGTTTTGAATAAGTATATTTCTATATTCGTTTGAAAATCAGTTAAATTGAAACATTTCTTAAAAACTCCTTTCCCCCTCTTATTAAGATCATAGGGCGTCCCCTTGTCTTGTAAGACTTTCAGCCCTTCGATTAACATAACATCACGCCTTCTACAAAGGGGATGACAGAGATGCACATTTACAGCGTACCAAATCTTCATCAGTTATGTTATGAGTCTCATTTATATGACTCAGGAATCGAATCCCAAGACCTTTTGCTCACAAGTCGCATTTGCTGTCTCTTAGGTACTAACTCCAAATTAAAACATCAAAACACATTGAAATACAGTAGTATCTAGGACTATTTCACTATTTTCATGCCAATTTTTTTGCCTTTGTTTTTCCGTATCTACACATTTTATTTATGAGTTAGCTACCAAACGTATCTGTGCAAAAGTCAGTATTTGGAATTCATATTGTTATTTGGAGTTTACATTTATATTTTAACCTAGTTTAGGCTCGTATTGTGCCGAACGCTTCGGACAAAGATATAAAGATTCTGGAAGAGCTTCTAGGTATATGCTATGTTGTTACCATTTCTTTCTATTTCTCTATAGAGATTGGATAACTTAAGAAAACGTAGTGTACCTACGTACATTTTGTTACTTACTCATACCAGTATTTTATTATTTAAGTGGTAAAGCATACCATTTAAATCAGAGTAAAAGTCATCCAACATGCTGCCGAGAATGATTTAGTTCCTTGACTTCAATGTCCCTGGAAAATACAAAAACACAATTACAGCCAATTTCAATCTTACCAGTAATGATGTAGTTACATCAGAAGACTGCATTCACTACTTAAATGTTTCTATTATCTACTATCAAAACAAATATCCTTTTTCCAAAACCAAACTTACTCGTGCCACATCTAGAACCCCTAAATCTGGTCTAAACCCGTTGGTGAGTAGGCATGCGCAATGGGCTCAGTCAATACAAGGCGTGCGTTACCGGCTCAGTGCCCTGGTCGAGTCAGCTGCCTCTCGTCTATGCGAAAGCCGAACCTCGAATAAAGGGATTGTTGATAGAATTAAAACCTTCATGTGTGCCCTGTGTTTTGGAGGTTTATTTTATTTGTATAGAAAGTTGGTTTTGGTTATAATTTATATTGGAGGGCTAAAGATGTGAGGAGTTTAAAAATGCGAGTTCATTGTACTTGATCTACGCTAAACGCTACTTTGCAATACTAACAAAAATGCCTTTGCCAATAATATGTATTGAGAATTCAGATATCTTAATGCTAGCAAAGATAGCTTGTGTATGCTATAAATAATTTTAGAGTTTAAATAGGAAGTTACACCTGTTTGGTGTGAGTACTGGAGTATATTATACTAAGTCAGACTAAGCTTTAATTAGTCTAAATGGTGGATAAGTTATCCACCTCTGACTTGCCTTCCATAAATGCTTGTGACACAGGAGTGTTCCTAGTACAGGCATATTAATTTTGTAAGATCTTGTGGCTTAGTTAAGACAATTTTGTACTTATATTGGCCATTGTTTTTATGAACAAAGATTTATTTATAAAAAAATGTGTTGTTTCCAGCCCTTGTCAATCACATTTTACGACATAGATACAACCAAAACATGTTACAAAATGCATCTCAAGACTGTAATACCAAACAATGAAAACTACCCATCTCTACTCTAACACACTCATCCTTCCACCTATATTTCCCTATACAAAAACATCCACTCCCCCATCCCCTAAATATCACGTCCACACTTGAATCCCACGTATTAGTATCACGTATGAAACCGTGTATTTATTTTTATTACGTTGAAACGTGACGGTGTCGCCATCTGCCGGCGGGATGCAATACTGTCCTATTTATTTGCCGACCTGATCTCCGTAGTCCGGTGTATTCACACCTCTATTGTTTTCTAGTATATTAAGGTAGATAGGTGTGTATGTTGGTTTGTTTTATATGTTTTTGTATAGGTAAAAGGTTTGATTAAGGCTAATTTTGTATCTACTATGCTTATTGAAAAGAAAGAATATGAAAAATGCATGTCTTATATTTTAAAATAATCTACAAGACGGACATTAAAATAAAAATTAGTCATCTACCCTATGCTGGGTTTATATGGAATATCTTTGTTACTGTTAAGTCGACTGGGTGACTGCTCACACAAATGTTGACAAGCATAGTTATTATTCCGGAGCTGCGGACAACGTAACAGGTTACTGGGGCTCCGGCTCAAAGCAGGAGAAGGAACGGGGTGGTTTTAGTCAGTAAGAGTTTGACACCCAAGACGGGAGAAGTCAAGCGGAGGTACACTTTACCGCATCGTAAAGTTCAATTCCAGACTCCATGCTACTACTGAGAAATTTTCGAAAAACCGAAAAAAGCCCAGTAATACTTTGCGCGACCTGCGAATCGATCCCAACACCCTTTGTCCAGCAGTTGCACTTGCGACCACTCAACCAATGAGGCCGTTTTTCTTTATTTACAAAAAATTACTCCATTTACAAAATATTGTACCCATTATCTGCAGATTAATGCGAGCACCATGTAAGCTCGCCGCGCCCGTAGACGTCGCTAAGCTAACTCGCTTTGTTGGCTCATTATTGTTTAAGACCGTTCCAGCTTAACTCGCCTCTGTTATTAGCTATTTTTTATTGCCAAACGAAGTGCTTTTTCTATACTTTAATTTTCAGGTTTCATATTTTCTGATGCTATTTTCGTATGACTATTGACGAACTTGACATCTATGACAAGGATTGCCCGCAATAAGCTTTAAACAGAGAGTAGGGAGGCCTTTGCCCTGTAGTTGGACGATCATGGCTGAAATCTAAATCTATTGACAAAATATTCTTATGATATTCGTTGCCTAAATACAGGGCACTGTAATCGTTCCTAGCATTTATTCAAACAATGATTTGTTATAAAATTATAATCATGTATTTAAATAGACAATACCTACAAAAATTACACACAATCTATAAAATTCAACGTTTAACAAAAACATTGCTACTCTTGATTAGCATGAAGTACAATCGTGCGACAATTTCGTCGCAATAATGAGATCAAACAATGATTATCCGACGGTCGCCGACGGACGACGATTGCGACTCGGCGTCGCGTCGTGTCGCGTCGTTGGGCACTTTTCATAAGTTCAATTGACTGGAAGAAATCGCCAGAGACTAATCACAATGGTACTTGGATGGTGCTATTTTAGAGTGAGTCAGGAAAACTATAGTATTTTATAAACTACACTCTAGGTGCCACTTATATGGTTTGTCGAAAGCTAATGAAGTGGTTGTCATACAATATCCTGTAAAGGTTAAGAGTTTATGGAATGATTTAGAAGAAAAATATCGTAAAATCGTGTTTGTTTGACCCTACTGTGTAATTTTCATGCAAACTTTTAGACAGAAAAAGTACTCGTAATAAACGCTTTGTTCTAGTTCCTTATTCGAATTTCGATTGGGTTGTAAAGTTACCTCAGTTAGGCAAAATACTACCCTACTACTTAAAAATTTACTAAATACATGTGTACAACTTTCAACCATATCAAAAACCTCACGGACCTTCCAATCAATATCGATCTCAAATATGCTGAAGACAGGAACACGTGGAGGGTGATGTTAAGGACCTTAGAGAAGGATTCCCTCTGCAGACACGACCTTCAGTAATGATAAAGAATGAAGAAGAATTGTAAACCTTTTAAGGATATGTATATGAACGATACTGAGAAAATATTACGTAACACAGACTTGTTAAGAAAACGAAAATAGTTTTAAAATAACGTGGAAATTAGACCTGCAATGCTTGGTACTTTTCCCCGTTAATACCACCAAACTGTTCTTACGTTCTTAGAGCACGACAGCAAAGGAACCCACACGATATTTCACAAAGGGTAAAAATGTAAGTAATTATATAAATAGAAATTCTGTATTTTAAAAACATAATAGCCATTTTTACATCTGTGTTTGAGTAAGCATATTTGAATGTAAGAGTAATGAGGACTTCTATTTTTATCATCTACATATTACTTATTTATTTCAAGAAGGTCTGTTTCTTTGATTAACATATTATTAGAAATATGAAGATTAACTTACCGCGAGGAGCCAGTGGACGCAGGTGGCGGCTTGTCGTTCTACGTGGAGGACTAAGGGGAGGCCTCTGTTCAACAGTGGACGTCTTCCAGCTGATGATGACGATATGAAGATTTGCTACTATTACTAGAAATGATTGTAAATACTGGAAGTAAGTGTAGGTAATCTATTTGAACTACTTTTTGCTATACAAAACTCCGTTCTGTTAGATATATGCCTGCTTTACTTTACATAGCTGTTGAAGTGAAATCTCTTACTTTGCAGAATACTTGACCAATAACAAATAAAAAATATTGTGTCATTCATTTTCTGATCAAAATATATGTAATTTAAAATCATGGCTCACTCTCGCATAAAGCGCTTCAGCCAACAATTAAGGTAGAATTTAAAAAAAAATCTTTTATTTAAGAGTGCCTCGAAGATCGGTAATTTGTTGAAATTTTTTCTTTAAATTTATCCGATGTCCGTTTAATGGAGTGCCCTCGCTATATTTATTCAAACTTCGACCTTTCAATTCAATTGTTCGAAGTTGCATGATTAGATTATCAAGATTTCGGAATTTTTGTTTTCTTAATTACGAGTACTTACTTTCCAGACATTTTCTTTTTTTTGGAGATGCTTAATTTTATATTATGAAGTATTAGATTATGTTTAGATACAACCATATATATTAGTACACGTAGGTAACGCACTGCCGGTAACGGATTCAGATGGGTTTTTTTTATAAGGAAAGATGCGTGCTATGGATGGCTTCCCTACTATCGATACATTGTATACTCGAGGTGCGCAATTTCATCGCACAGCTCCCTTAAGCGAATAGAAGGTACGAATCTAAAGACGATATTCTAGAGAATGACCAGCGGCTGCGGTCGTGTTCCTGTGGGACAAAGAGTAACCTATCACCCAAGTCAGCCTGACTGTATATGTTCCGTTCCGAAATTTCAACGTGATTGACGTTGACGGACAAACATCCAAACAAACAAACTTTCACATTTATAATATATATAACTATGATATTTTTAGGTATTAAGACATGGTTCCCAAGTATCAGCCAACTCATACACACCTATTTTTCCATCAATAGTATAATATTTTGTCTACCTTCTAAGTTAATGTAAGGAGTTTTTATTCACCTCCAAACCTCAATATAAATTATAAGGAAACTGACTACAAGATATCACGATGCAGTAGAGGTGGTGAGTCCTTATCAGTCCTCATTAGATAAGAGCTGCGACATCCCGGAACCGCAGTACAAACACGGTTATCTCGGGAAAGGGAGGCGCGGGCGCATCGGCCGGTTTTAGGGGAATAATTGGGATTTCTATGTCTGAGGTGAATATTAATTTAATTTTTTTTTACGTCTATTCTAGTTTTTGTTATTTATTTATTAATTATATACTTTTATAATTAAACTAAAACTAACGAAATAAAATAAAATAAAATCCAACGAAATCAATACTTTCCCTATAGATATTCGATTTCAAAAACTGATCTCAATCCAAAATCTTTAGATTAAGATCGATTTTTGAAATTAGTTCTATAGAGTTTCTGTCAAAAATAAAGATCGATCCAAAGATTTTGGATTAAGATCGGTTATTGAAATTAGCAGTAACTCACGCTGTATTTTATAATTATTTATATCCTCATCAGTTTTAAAACTATTCAAGTAAATTAGAAAAAAAAAATTAAAATCCAATGGGAAATATCGGAAAATGCTCTCATACGAAGTCAAGGCGAGTCGTAATTCCAAAGCATTTACTTTGAAATACTTTATGTTTATAACAATCGCATTATAATTCGCGTATATCATTTTACATAAGCAAGTAATTCTTTAGATATACATAATATATTATATGTATGTTCTTAGGTATATAGCCGAATGTCGAATGGGTATGTCTGTTACCAGTCGGCGGTTCCGCACCGATGCATCGGCCGCCATCTTAGAAAATAAATGTACAGACAGCAGTGAAGGAGGATTTGATGTTTTAAATAATATATTTATTTTATGAGTCGCTCTATTAGTTATATGATCGTGATTACTTAGTGAGAAAGCAGGCTTCGTATTTGATAGGAATAGAACAGAACGTTTTTCGATAAATGTAAACCTATTAAACTGCACTGCCTTGGGTGAGGCGAGAGGACGTGTCAGACTCTTACTGACTAATAACGGTGGAGCTGCGGACTACCTAGCGGGATACCGGGGCTCCACCTCGAAGAATAGGAGTAAGAATGGGGTGGTTTTTAGTCAGTAATAGTCTGACACTCCCCCCGCCTCACCTAAGGCGAGAGAAGTTGGATGATTTTTCCTCCCTCAAAAACAAAAGCATGTATATCTACATGTTATAAAAAATACTTAAATAAATATATATTTAAATGTTTCTGCTACCACTACTCGTTGTATTATAAGAAATATTTTCGAAATCGTCCGCTGAGCCGGTTTCGGCGTTTTTTCGTCTCCGCTCGCCATCTCAGTTGAACAAACAAACGAAGTGTACGCTTCGAACAACGTACAGACATACACCGAAATGGCCTTTTTCTGTATAAAGCAATACCGACTTACCTATATAAAACCATAAATTAAAATCAGCATTATAGCTCTAAGGATAAGGTTGAAAATCGTCTGTTGTTTTTGTGTTTTCACGCGTCCCACCTTATTACAAGGTTTGGCATGAGTTAATTTCGAAATGCGAAACGTATGTTTAATTTTAAATGGTATTTTTGTATGATTACGAAATGTATTGGAAGCAGTCATCTTTTTTAAGACACCGTTTTTAATATTTACTCGGTATCGCCTTTAATAAAAATTGTTTTCGGTTTAAAGTAATACAGAGGAAATACTTGGACATTTATCCTCTTCGATATTCTTGTTCATTGGGAAATTTCTGTCCTATACTGTTTATAAACGACTTTTAACCAAATATATGATCTGACTTTCCTTCTGCTGCAGCAGTTATTGAAGTGACATGTCAAAAATTTCGTCAATATTTGAAGATTAGCGATTTCTAATATGCTTATTGGTTGGTGGTATTAGTTTCTCAGTCATTTCTATAACAGCAGAATACATTTTGAAACCACTTGTACTCTTCTCACGAGAGTCGCAACTTAGAACATTGTTTGTAACCCGGAGCTGCGGACAACATAACAGGTTACCGGGGCTCCAGCTCAAAACAGGAGAAGAAACGGGGTAAGGTGAGAAGGAGAGTCAGTAAGAGTCTAATACTCCTTCTCGCCTTACCTAAGGCGGGAGAAGTCATTGGATAATTTTCCCACCTCAAAAAAAGATATCATCTGTGAGGACTCCTAAGAGACGATTGAGGACTATACATTTAACAGAGACCGGGCAGCAGCGCTCTCTAAATAAACCTAATCTTTTAAAACTTATATATTCAACCCGTCTGTCAACCATGAACATGCAAATTCTTTTAAATAGAGAAGGCTCACAGTCCAACAGTGGTCTATAACGCTCGACTAATGAGGCAGTCAAGATTAAAGTCAAAAAGTCAAAATTATGTTTTTCAAATAGACCAGGAAGGCACTTTTGAACGTCAAAGCAAATATAATAAAATATTAATAACGTCTGTCTGTCGGTCAGTCCTCTAGTGAAGCTATTTGCTCGTTCCAAAGTGTAGATTCCTATGGAGAAAAGAACGAGCAAGAAACTCCAAATAGGTTACTCGTTTTCAATCAGATTCACAATACAATTCTTGGTTACAGGTCAAAACATGATTAATTCGCGATATTTGTTGAAAGAGTGCAAGATAAACACGAAACGGTATCGATAACTCAAGTATAAGATACTAGTCGAGTGCAGTAGACGCCTTGGTAGTAAACTTCGTTGCTATCACGGGTTCGATGCCCGATTAAAGCACGTTGCACAATGATACCAGTGACACTGAATAACGTTTTAAATTGAAACCGTATCGAGTGTTATATCATGTTATAGGTAACCATTATCGAAGTTTATTTTTAGTAATCTTTTAACGTGTTTCGAGTTTAAGCTGAATGAAATTATTTAGTCTAACTAGTACATTCTGGTTATTTTGGCTATACTACGAGGAATTTTGATATGTATTTAATCAATTATCTTTAATTGATAGAAGCATGTACTTATCGAATAAATACTATTTTATTAAAAGGAAATATTTTTTTAGTCATTCATGTGTTATGAGTAAGTTTTATGAACGAGATAGTATCGATATACCTTTTTTTTGTTGACGGGGGAAACCTTCAAAAGGCGCCTAGCTATTTGGGGCAAAGGCTTAGGGAGTGTTGAATTATTCTCACTAAAACTTAGTAGAACAACTCAGGAGCCCCTATGGTGCAAGGTATCTAATGGTACCGCCCTATGTGTCTTCCTAGAGCAGGGATAGAGAACCATTAGCCTGCAATTGATGGTACGCAGTACAATAATCTGTGTGCGTGAAACAATGAATCAATCCAATATAATCTCAATAACTATTCAATGTCAAAACTATACAACCCCATCGTCGCAAGAGTACGCAATATAAAGCCAAACTCAATACCATTTAGTTCATTTTATATCTATGCAATACGGATGCAATGGGCGCAAGTATTGCAACTCAAAAGTACAAAATTTCACAAAATCAATGTCGATGGATCGGAATTGGATTCAAGAGTAAGTCTCTTGGACAAGACCCGATAAAAAGAAGCAAAGATAGGAATTCTTACAACAAAAGTGAAAACGGGAAATCCCACTAACAAAAACTCCTTCAAAGGTACCTACTATCATAATAATTGTTTGCTGAACATATAAGAAAAACTGTTAATAGTCTGTTTGTGTTCATGTAATTTTAATTTCGTTTAAGTGAAGTGAAGTCGGGCGGCGGGCCTAGTTGGGGCGGATCAAAGAAACCGACTGACCGCCCGCGATAGGAGCCGATTATTAAAGTTGTAAATGTAAAAAGTTTAATCGTTTTACGAACGGGTTTTCTTATGTAGTTTTGGTCCTTATTTACATGTCTATATAATTTGTCTTTTTTGGTTGTGGGCGGGACTTAATGATGGATTAATTTCGATATAAGATTTGTTTTTTATTAAGTAGTGGGTGGTAGATACGCGTTTTGTTGTTCCAGAGAAGTGTTTTATTGATTACATTACGATTACAGTTTCGTGCCAACCTCATCTAGTTTTTTTTTTTATAATCACTTGTTACTTTACGTGTAAAAGTGCTCTTTCGTAGCCTATTTACAAAAACAAATTCATTGTTTCATTGTGTTTTATACACATCTTAATAAAATCTTTCAAAGTATATCTATGTCTATGAAGTTAGAAGTTCTTGGTAATAGTTTATTTTAAAGCTAAAGATTTCAGACACGCCTCCATTAAACTTAAAAATAAATCACCAATCAAACTGCGCGACTCTAAATCTTCACCAAACTTTTAAAACCTACTTTCTTATTTACACTTACTCAAACTTTAAAAACTTGGTCCTTTGATACGCAAAGCACCAACTTTTTTAAACACGTGTTCGATAAAAACCTTCGATCCGGTCTAAATTTAGCGAACTAACTGTGGTTTGAGAATACTCCCCTAAGACTGTGTTGCCAAAGACAGAGGGAATATTAAATGGCTCAATTCTGAGCGAAGAGCAGGCTATGCTGAGATTAGGTGCGCCCCTAAAGACCCTTTGATGTTGACTAGTTTTGGAATATCTAATGCTATGCCGGACCTAGGGACCTTTCTTTAAATAGGTACCCAATTGTTGCTTACTATTGAAGAATTGTTTTTGATGATAGAAGAGTTGGAAAAGATTAAATAAATTTTCACGTTTGTGGTTTGTATTATTTATTGTATTTTGTTTGCATTTTTAAGTTATTTTATATATTGTATTGGTTTTGCTTAGAAATGGGTCAAACGATCGGGAAAATAGCTACTGAACTTATTCCAATTGGATTGGACTTTTTTGATAGGGACAAATCATCCAATGACTTTTCCCACCTTGGGCGAGACGAGAGGGAGAGTCAGACTCGTACTGGCTAAAATCACCCCGTTCCTATTCCTGGTTTTCGAGCCGGAGCTCCAGTAACCCGCTAGGTAGTTTGGCCTACGATCACGATGAAAACATTAATGATAATTTACATTATGGTAACGATTGTAGAATATAAAGCGTTACGCTTTTATTTCCGAAGGGGTGGGCAGTGGTGCACATTACG
The DNA here is from genome assembly GCF_023101765.2 of Spodoptera frugiperda. Taxonomy (NCBI): domain Eukaryota; kingdom Metazoa; phylum Arthropoda; class Insecta; order Lepidoptera; family Noctuidae; genus Spodoptera; species Spodoptera frugiperda. The sequence continues at coordinate 4,133,312 of NC_064219.1, read as the reverse complement.
GCACATAATTCCGTAACAATAAATAATGAAATAACGACATTATTTCAATTTATTACAGTGTACATTTCTCTAATTTATTCTTGTTTCATAATTAAGTGACATTTACGCTGTGTAAATAGATATTGTGCAGCGTGTCCTCGCGGCGTCCTCCTCGTTTAGAGCTAATCTAATATGGCGCACAATGTTGCAACTACACTGCACTACTGATGCTGGAAATGGTCTTCGTTATCTAGGTAAACTTAGGATTCAAAATTTGACAATTAATTTTGTGTTTATTTATTTAGGACAACCAACAAATCTTACACTAGTTACAATGTTCTTATGATATTTTAAATCTCATGCTTAGTGTAGACTTCATTATAGGTTGCCAAAGCATGCAAAATAATATGATGTTGGATCTAAACCTGAAAAATACAATGCTGAAATTACGCATCAAAATCGGTCCACCCAAACGCAATATACATACATACAGGTCAATCTGAGAACCTCCAATTTTTAGCTGCCTTACCTACCTGCTTATCTCCAAGAACCTTTTGCCACATCCAGCACACACACACACACACACATAATCACACCTATATTTTTTTCAAGTAAAACTGTCCTCCGTCTCACATACACACGCTAACGACGCGACATCACTTCGTGGAACCTACGTGATGCGCTTGTTTGAACACCATGTATATACATAACACGTATTTACACACCCTATATAGTATATATACTGAGAACGAATGCGAAGGTATTTCACCTTAGCATGGAAACTAAGGAATTTCTCACTTACTCATGGCGTTTTTTGATGGTGGTCCTTTCTGGTCTAATTTGGGTTTTTGACATGTAGATATGATATACTGTGGAGGAAATCGGTCGTCGGTAGTCGTGGTGGTCTGGAGGCATTTTTTTAAGGGGGAATGTCATCCAATGACTTCTCCCGCCTTGGGCGAGGCGAGAGGGAGTGTCAGACTTTCTCTGACTAAAAACCACCCCGTTCCTACTCCTGCTTTTCGAGCTAGAGCCCCGGTAAACCCGCTAGGTACTCCGCAGCTCTGAGGTCGCTTCTCATACATAAGGGTGCGTTTTCGAAGCCCACCAATGGCAAGTACCAATGTGACTACTTCCGAGTTATACGTAGTATCTAAGATTATTTAGACACCATTGATAAACGGGGAAGGAAAACATCGTGGGGAAACCTGGGCTTATAATTTCTAATTATAAAGTCGCCAACCTGCATTGAGCAAGTGTCGTGATTAATGTTTAAACCGTGTCCATGTAAGAAGAGGCCTTTGGTCAGCAGTGGCGACTTATAGGCTTCTTATTTAAGTCTAAAGTGTAAAGTGTGTGACAAACGTAGTAAAGTCAAAGATGATTTCATGAGAAAAAATCTAAACCACATGCAACATTAAGTACCTATACAAAAAAAAAACAAAACCAATTATTCAGACAAGAAGACAACATGAGAAAATAGCGTGAATACCTTCGAACTATGGCCAATATCTGGCCAGAACAAATATTGGTGAACCAGACCGGGGGACACCGCCGTGGTTTTTGAGAATTTCCAATGACGATCCGGTTCGGTCCGGTCCGTGTTGTGTTTATGTGTTTGTCCGGTCGGCCGGTTCGTGTAATCTCGCTGTTTGTCCGGCCCCGGACCGCGACCTGTCCGGTGTAATACCACACTATTGGTATTGCTTCCCCTGTCGTTCGTTATGGTACATGTTTTTTGGTGCGTGAGAGCCTCGGTTTGGTGAATTGGTTCTAGGATAGGATTTTGTCCATTGCCGTACTCACTGGACATACTAATATGCCTCTTGCAATCTTATTAATATGCAATCGTTAGTCCATTTTATGTCCAATCCTTAGAAGTTAAGTGTAGGAGAGCCATGCTTCGAATGGACCGGCTCAACCGGAGTGATACCACGGCCTCACAGAACACCGACGTGACACAACGCTTGCATTGTGTGTAGTGGTGTGTTCCCCAATCCCCGATTCCCCAACAATCCTCAAATACCTAACTCTCAAAAGTCCGGCAACGATTGTAACGTCTCTAGTGTTTCGGGAGTTCATTGGCGGCGGCGATTGCTTGCCATGAGGTGATTCGTCTGCACGTTTATCGACTTATTCCATAAAAAAATACTCTCAAATACTACCAGTTGTTTTCTGAATATCATTCCTTTTGCTAGCTGAAGATCAACGTATATTACATTCAGGATCATAAGTAGCCCTAATACCAGGTACAATAACCTTCCAACCTAATACCTAGATTGTAGCATTTTAGTGATCTAACACGGTACCTACATAAAATAAATGAGCTCGCAAGTTTCCACTACAGGTTGACTACAGAATCGATAGCAGTCAGTCGCTATGCTACAGTTTTAGCGATAACCTTGTAGTAACTATTACAGACCTTCTTACCAAGCACTAGTTATACGTTTTTAGTAATCACGCCCATCTATACTATCTATACTATATACTATATAATATTATAAAGCTGAAGAGTTTGTTTGTTTGATTGTTTGTTTGAACATGCTAATCTCCAGAAATACTGGTCCGATTTGAATAATTTGTTTTATGTTGTTTAGTGCATTTATCGAAAGAGGCTATAAGCTATACAACATCACGCTATTACCAATAGCAGCCAAGCAGAGCGGGTGAAACCGCGCGGAAGTAGCTAGTAAAATATAAGTGGCTAGGTAATTTAGTGCGATATATATAGTAAAATTTACTAATACTAGACTAATATTTTGAGGAAAACACTATCACACTAATATTATAAAAGTGAAAGTTTGTTTGTTTGGATGTTTGTGCGTCAATCACGCTGAAGCGACTAAATGGATTTTGATGATATTTGGTATACAGACAGGGTATGAGCTGACTTGGGTATTTTCGAGAACGCGGACGAAGCCGCTGGCAAAAGCTAGCATCATATATAGTCTTCTACATCCAACACGATAGTCCAAATTTAACCAAAAACAGAATAAGTCCGCAAACAAAAAAGAAAAATCCTTAGCCACATATAAAAAAAAAAAATCTTTTACATAACAATTACATTAAAAAATTCACACACCAACGTAAAACATAATAGCAAATTGGCTGTACAGAATCCTTGGCTTTATCACTCATTCACGACCCGAAGTGAGTGGAGGTGCTAAAGCGGGCCACTAATGAGACGACGCTAATCGCCCACAAAGTGAGTGCGCGTGAGTGGCCCACTTGCGTTGAGACACTTTGCATCCGATATTGCTTATTAGACGCACGATGGTACATCCTCCGTTCTTTTAAAGTTAATGAGCTATTTACATAATTAGGATCGAAATGGATGGTGAATGGGTGCTTTAGATTGGAAGGGTCTTATCTAGATTGTTGCATGGTTGTAACACGTTGTCTCCTATTTATGTGTTAATTGGCCTTAGTTGATATATTAGGCTATTGCAAAACGTTTCACTTATTAATTTTTACAGCCGCACTAGTAGTTTCAGATCCAATTCTTTGGTAGAACCAAGGATTTGATTCGAATTTTCTTTATTATGTATACATTTCTGGAATTAAGAACTCACTTTTACCTCTAATTGATGTTTAGACCTAAGAACATGACCGCAGATCGGCGATATATTAAAGTAGGGCTAAATTAAAAGTAACATTAACTGACGAATCGAAAGAGGTGTGTAAGAATCGTAGCAATTGGCGTTCCATTGTCTCTACCTACCCCTATGGGAGTCAGGCGTGAGGTTATGTATGTATGCATAACCAAAAGCACCAAAGATTTTTTACAAACAAGCAAGACTTACAACAACACCACTTATCACCTCTGGCCACATGAAAACAACCACCTTTATCTTCAATTACCCCTAATTCGATTCTCATGTACTGTTTATACCTAATACCTATACATAGTGAATCCTAGGAGATGTATTGATCAGTATATTATATATCGGAGGCTGGGTCGTACAAACAACGCGGTTGCTGCACCGAAGGCCCTTTGATCACGATCACCCGACCGTCCGTGTGCCACTTGTAGGGTTACAGGGTAGGAAATGTAGAAGGTTAGTTTTGAACCAGGTTTGAGTTTTGTCACTTATACCTAACATGCCTCTCCAACCTTTAGTCTATTTTTAGTCCAATCTTTAGAAGTTAAGTGTGAAAGAACCATGCTTCGGTACGAATTGACCGGCTCGGCCGACATAATATAAAATCATCGAATCGTGATATCACAGAAACCCGACGTGAAACAACGATTGCTTTGTGTAGAGAATTCGGGATTATTTGAGTAATACGATTGCTTAAAGATATAAAATAGATTTAATTACTGGACCAAAGGTTGTCAAAACAAAGGAGCGAGGGAGCACACGCGATGGCCGCTAATCGTGTACTACTACTTTGTGTTTCATCTTGTGAGTCAGGTTATAGGTCAAATTACCCTTTAACCCTTAAACTCCTAACCCCTAAAATAAACGCACTTCTAACGCCTCTGATTCGTTGGGTGTCAATGGACGGCGTCAATTGCTTACCATCAGATGATCCGTCTGCTCGTTTGCCGGCTTAAACTAATTGCTACGAATCTTTCATAGTTCTTTCGCTTCATCAACAATCATCAGTCTTTTCAAGCATGCTCGTCGGTTAAGTATACTTTTAATTGTTGTAGTACTTCTGAACTTATTTGCTTTACTGCCGTTGTCTCGTGCGGCTCCAACAAAGTGCTACGTATGTGATGCTTTGATGGCAAATGTCTACAGTAATGCAGTTTTTGATACGCCACTCCTCTTTCTTTGTTCTAAGCCTGAACTTTGTGATTATAATGTGCCCTCAAAGCGGTAGTACTTTAAAATATGTAAAGGTATTTGGTGTTTTGAGTGAGGAGAACTTTTTTTAAGGGGGGAAATCATCCAATGACTTCTTTCGCCTTGGGAGAGGCGAGAGGGAGTGTCAGACTCTTACTGACTAAGAACCACCCGTTCCTACTCCTGCTTTTCGAGCCGGAGCCCCGGTAAGATCGCTAGATAGTCCGCAGCTCCGGATCAGGCATCAGCCTTACTAGGCCCCATCTGTGGTGGTCTGATGGCTCTTTGAGGCGCACGTGGAACGCGACGCGCCGTACGCACGGAGAGTGAGGAAACCTGGGCTTATAGTTTTAAGTTATAAGTTTAAAATGACCTAGCTGCCTTAAAACACAAAGGTGATGCTCATTCCTTCTCTGTGTGAGAAGAGCCTTTGTCCAGCTGTAGAGCAGCACCAGGGTGCTGTTCTGGAATCGTGTCTGATGATTGGTACTATGGTAGAAATTTCAGAACCGAAAATGATGTAAAATGTCGATCTCCCACAAAAACCAAACACGGAAACGAAAAACGTAAAACGTAAACTCATACCACAATCCAAATACAACAGAATCTTACAAAACATAGCTATACACAAAATACTTACACATAAATAAAGGAGAACATGAAAATAAATGAAAAAGAGCCGACGAACACTCGAAGGATAATCTGCTGAGGCCTTTTAAAAAACTGGGGGTACCATTGGAACAGCGGCATGGTTGCAATAACGGCAAACAACGCCCTCTCCCGGTGATTTGGGCATTTATTAAAAAGCACACAATACCGAGCCACTACACTGAGAACGCTCTTTTCTATTTTATTTTTAATATTAAACCCCCCGGCTAGTGCTTGTCTGTACAGGGTAGGGCGGGGAACAGAGAGATCGAGAGAATATTTTTGTTGAAAATAGACTTTGGACGATACGACCATATTGATTATTCGGTCATTGATAACTATGATCATCAGCTTTGATTCAATATCTGTGCTAACTAAAGAATTGAGGAGTTTTTTCTTTAATATTTGTAATAACTTTAATATGTGCTCTTCAACAGATATGTCACTTACCACCCTCTGTAACTGATAACGCAGACAGATACACTATGCATCTGCTTATCCCTCTAAAGAATTATAGATGTTAGGCTATGTTAAATATATGAATCAATAATAAAATTCACGCCAATTTAAGATCAGTGCTAAACTTAAGTTTGTAGCTAATGACAATGCCAGAATCTCTATAGAGCTTTGCCCCACTAAAAAACTATATTGTACAGGCATGCCAAATGTAGCATTCTATTGATGCTCTATTAGTGATAACTAAAAACATGTTTAAAAGCCTTTAGACGTTGCGGTTTTTATGTAAATCTAAGAAAAAAGTACCACTTTTAGGTTAAGTACCAGTTCAGGTTAATTGCAGTTATAATGGTAGAAATAATTAAATTAAGTGCTTTATATTATTACAATGCTAACATAGGGTGTTTAGCTATGAAAGGCAGGAATGTTATCACCAATATCACCTTTAGTAATCCTACTTTTAATTCATAGTCATAACGAAACAACAATGTAAACAGAACAGACAGAGCGAATGTCAAATAATGACTTTTTGGACATAACTGGCGCACGCACGCCAATGACGTTTCGTTACATTTAATCACTAACGTTCAAACACGAAATAATAATTAGAATATGCATTCATTATAATATATATTATAAAAAAAATGGCTTAACTAACAGTACCTATGTATTAAAACCAAATTCATATTAAAATCCGTACACGTTACATTAATAAATCTTTTTTAAGTTATTCATCATCATCATCATCATCAGCCTATAGCAGTCCACTGCTGGACATAGGCCTCCCCAATTGTTCGCCACTTTGCTCTATCACTAGCTATTTTATTTATTGAATAAATCGTTTACTTCCTTGTGCAAGCGTACTAAGAAACGCAGATGGTCGCCATAGGAACAGAAAATAGGCCTTGGGTTTTTTAAATTCTTTTTATTTCCTACTTTTTATCCGCAACCTTATCAGAATAATTATTAAGTAACCAAGGGTCCTATTTTCATTGCATAAATTTTGATTAATTTACTTTTCTTGTACATTTATGAAATTGAGTGGGGCAGGATCTGGCATTGTCATTTGCTACATTCGTAGCTAGTGCTACGAATTTCGTAGCAGTTCACGCTATTTACTGTAAATATTTCGTGTGATTTGATTTACAAACTGAGCCCTATAATTTATCATTCATACTTGTTTATTTACTGAGTTACTGTTTTATATTAGAAATGGGTCGAAGCTTGGCAAGGGATAATGCGGTTTACGACGTTAATATCTGTGTGAACAGCTCCATATTTCTTGACCACAGAAGACCTGTAATCTTGTAGGTTGTTTAGGAATGCTACGAACATGTGGCGTGACTGTGATAATGCCGTATTTGTAAATAGCTCAAAGAGATGCACATTTTGGCTTTACTACTAGGCGTATTTCGCTCATTTTTTATATATTGTCAGCCAAAATGATAATATATATACGGAAAAATTAAAATACTTATCTTATAGCTGTCTTTATCGAGTGTAGTCTCTGCATCACACTACTCTGTGCCCATCGCTTTCCAGGGAGGCCGTCGGAGGGCCCTCCACTGCTATTATTGAGATTCAGACGGTAGACTCTTCATCATATCTACTCCTTGCTCTGAAATATGTACTCTTGCAATAACTGTTTATGTAATTCCCAACTTTGTTCTTGTTATGTACTGAATATTGGTGGATGTTATTATATATTTTATTCTGTATATAAAGTAATTGATTAAACCCGGTTTAGATTGTAATCAAGAATTATTGTATAGTAACATTTTAATAAACTTTCTTAAATAAGCCTCTTCGTTGTAGAAACTGTATGAAAGGACTCATTAGTCGTTTGTAAGTTAACAACATTACAACCGCATGTTTCATAGGCGAAGAGAACAACGTCAAAATTCTTGAATTTACAGTTCATTTACAGTTCTTTTAAAAAACTTTCTCGTTTTTTTTTGAGACCACATGGCATTTACTTAGACATTCAATATACTACTACATAATATTTACTACAAAATTAGAAAATACTACACTATATCTAAAAAGTAAAAGACTACATTATACTACATTATATCTAAAAAGTAAAAGAAAAGTAAAAATTACAAAGCATAAAAAAAAATCATCCAATGATTTCTCTCGCTTTGAGCGAGGTGAGAGGGAGTGTCAGTCTCTTACTGAATTCTACATGGTGGCGTATCGATTTGTATAAAGTGTTCATATAGCATACTTATTTATTCTTATTACATAGGACCTCTACAACCAATTTTTCCTATATTGATGAGGCATTGAATGAAGACACTGCAGTAGTCTGTCCAAACAGTTCGGCCGGACAATTACTGAGTCGAGCCGATACTTATCAACTCGGCTGGACATCGCGTGCGCGTCCTATACTGCTGGGTGAGGTCCAAGTCAATAGAAACATACCCGGAGCTGCGGACTTCCTAGCGGGTTTACTGGGGCTCCGGCTCGAAAAGCAGGCGAAGGAACGGGGTGGTTTTTAGTCATTAAGGGTCTGACACTCCCTCTCGCCTCGCCCAAGGCGGGAGAAGTCATAGGATGATTTTCGCCCACAAAGAAAAAACAATAGAAACATGATAGAATACACCATTACCATATAACATCGATTAATAAATGCTTGAAAAGTAAAAACAAAGTATGTTCCTTACGTCGTACGGGGTAGGCAGAGGTGCACATTACGGCATGTAATGCCATTGTACATGGACACCCACTTTTCACCATTTGTGTTATAAGTCCCATGTAATAGGGGTGAGCATATTGCCATATACTGGACGGGCCTAACTGAGCTGCAGTACCTACCTATTAAAAACTACGGTCAGAGAAGACCAGGGAATAATGGATAAGCAGTATCATTAGTGTATTGTATATTTTGCTAAACTGGTGATTCTATGACAAATAAAGAATAATGTTATGTTGCTATGAATAAGCTTATAACTTGGACAGTATATAGTAGAACAGGTCGCATATAACAAAGTCAATTACAAGGGTCGTGCAAAGTTTAACTCAGGTTATTTGGCGTTACCCAGCGATATTTAAAGCATGGTTTATTACTAACATAACTAAACTATGCTTAAATTTTCTAAAGGCAAAAGAACGTAAAAGCCTAACTATAGCGTTTTATATAGCCACTATTTTATAGATAATAATGACATTACGCTTTTAAAATTAATAAGCTTTTCAACAAACGCATTATGCTTTTAAAATATAAACACTTTTTTTGAGGGGGTAAAATCACCCAGTGACTTCTCCCCTCTTGGGTGAGGCTAGAGAGTATCATACTTTTAGAGACCAAAAACCACCCCGTTCCTACTCCTGCTTTTCGAGCGGGAGCCCCGGTAACCCGCTAGGTAGTCCGCAACTCCGGTTCGGCATCAGCCCTACTGGGCTCTATCTGTGATGGAATACCAAACCACTAACTTCAATTTCAAACTTCATACTATTATTGAGAATGTTGTTGAATACCAAAATACCAATAATGCTTTGACTCGAAATCAATCAAATCCGCTACCCCATACTCAGCAGTCGAGCTTGCCACCACTTGACCACATGACACTCAAATGGGGCAGTAAAATCATCAGCCATTATACTAGTACAATAAAGCATAGTTCATAGTTAATGAATTTTGTTATAAGAATTTATCTAATACATTTTGTTTAAGAAATCGACTTCGCTTAACGACATCATACAAATACTCGTATGTAAAATTCACTTGTCGCCAATTTTTTTACGAGTCACATGAAATAGTAGTAGTCAGTTGATGATTGTCATATATTTGGTACACTTTCAGAATCTTACCGCCGTTACTTAGATACATTTAATGAATACTTAAATGATTCCTTAGTAACAATTTGGTTCCGAAAACAAATGCTAAGGGCTGGGTTAAGTAACCATTAAATTACTCTGAATACGGAGGTTAGTTCTACTATGAGAATTATCGAAAAATCGTAAATCCCAGGCGTGTTTTGTCCAACCTCAAACTCAATCAATCGACACGACTGTTGACAATAAAATAGTGCACCTATTAAGAAGTCTCCATTCTCATCTATTAAGAAAGGTACCGTACTCATCAAGACATATATTTAAATACATGGTACTGAAAGTTTATCTGCAAGTTATTGAGGACAAACATCGACAGGTGTGGGTACGGCTAATAGTTTGAAATTCAAAGTTGTGCTCAAACAGGCAGGGTAGCGGGTAAACACTAGGCCATCTGGCGGGCTTTGGCCAATACTCGCAGTCTTGTCGCCCCACTGTTGTACGACAACTTCAAGTGCGGCGCGCGGTATTGATGTTTGTACTGTTTTTGGTTGCTTTTTTTTTAGTTTGGTGGGTGAATTTTTGTGAATGTTGAGGTGTAGTATGGTCTTTGATGATTTTTAATATTGTTTAACGCTATTTTTAGTTAAAATTTGTTTTTTTCTTGAAATGTTAAATGGCGTAAAAGATTAATTAAACACGTTAACACCCACGTAGGTTACCGATGACTGGCTTTCGTGGAGGGTGTGTCTCAACAGCTTTCTGACACCAGTAAAAGGTTTATTGAGTAATTTAACTAAGACTTAGTTGTTTAATATTACTTAGTCCCTGTGTTACATAGTCGCTGTAAAATGCCTGTTCAAAAAATAAACATTTTGTGAAAATGTTCTATATTTAAAACGGATTTTTGCACTTAAAAATAAATAAACAATACTTAACATCCAACCCAAACCAAAACATAAACAACACAACACCTTACAATATAAAACCAACGATCACAAGCGCTCAATATCCACTGGTCGCGCTATACCGGCAAGTGCGTGCAATACTTGTCTTGTGAGGGAGAAGTAATTGACAGCTTCAAGGAGCGCCTGGTGTAAAAACATGGCGAATTTTTATTGCTGTCAAACCACTTGTGCAATAATACGCCGTGTACCTTGCACTTACCACGCAGTAGGGTTGGGCCAGACTTGAGTCGTTGTTGTAAATTGCAATTTCAATTTATTCTTTTTGCAGTTATTTTATGGAAGAAATTAAAAAATATATTATTTACAACAGAACACTTATTTTTAATGCAGATAAATAAATATTGGAAAACACATATATTCTACATTTAATTACTTATATCTAAATATTTTAAGAATATTTTGTAAAAATAGTAGCCGAAACAGTATAGTTAAACTAAGTAATCTTTTGAGGGAGGAGGGAATCATCCTATGGTTTTCCCGCCTTGGGTGAGGTGAGAGGGAGTGTCAAACTCTTACTGACTAAAAACCACTCCGTTCCTCTTGGTTTTTGAGCCGGAGCCCGGGTAATAAATAACTGACCTTGGTGTTGATCTGGATCTTTCTTACATCATAATATTACGATACAATTTTTGAAAACTTAAACCAAATATTTTTTTTTCCATAACTAAAAAATTAGGAAATACACACTGACGAAAACAGTATAAATATTTAATAAATCGACACAAGGTAACAAGGACCATACGGTATGACATATAAAATTACGTTCGCGGCAAGTTATTAACCCGAAATATTTCAGATAACATAGCAATAAAATACTGTTATCACCATAATAATCACAAGTTACCAAGTAAAGCCCGGTTAACCGGTACAAGTGGTCCCAAAGGGGTAGCGTGTACCAGTACCGTGGCGTGGGGGCTTATGTCCCAAAGGATTCCCCCGTTCTACCCGCGAGCACAACCCTCAAATTGAATATTTTATTAATTTAAACTTGCCCAAAAATTGTCTGTTAATTTAAATTGGTAGGTTAGTTCGTTTGTGGAGATAATTGAGACTCTTGTTTTTTTTTCTTTTAGGTATTTTTGAGTTTATTTTTTTAATATATGTATGTTGGTATGTATCAATTATTGCTGTTGTAGAATTCCAAATTAATTCAAGATACTGTGTTTTTGCAATATTCGATTACTACTGAAGTCCACTTGTTATATTTTGAAATAAAATATTTTTATCATTTAACAACATAATTTTAAAAATAACTCTAGAATTTATCATTTACTAGTTTGATTATATAAACAAATCTGAAAATTATGATTACCTAATTAATTTATTAATCTGGATATTTACATAAATATTTTACTATTTAATGTCTATCAGAGTGAGTGAGTAGAGTGTAATAAATTAACATTGATCAACAATTAAGTATATTATAGTAATAATTAATTCTTTTTTCGTCCAGATTTTTCCACTAATATCTTACTTAACGTCTATCAGGCATCAGACTAAACAGTTGTGGCTCGAAAGGGTGCGGACATATGGCTAACATTATGCCCAGCTTTTATTAACTCTGGCTGTCACTCAATTTCGAGTATTAGCAGTGTAGCGGCCGCTGGCTTAAATATTCACAGGGGGATGTTTTAGTTTTGGAAATAGTTTTTTTTTATAGTTTGTAGAGTGCGGAGATAGGATTTTTAAAAATATATAATTATAGAAAATTTGCATAAATGTAGGTAAATATATTTTTGAGTGTGATAAATAATTGCCTATTTTACCAATATTTGGTTATCAGGCGTGATCTAGGGCATCCGGAGCTGCGGACTACATAGCGGGTTTACTGGGGCTCCGACTCGAAAAGCAGGAGTCGGAAACGGGGCGACTTTTAGTCATTAAGAGTCTGACACTTCCTATTTATATATTTTATGTTTCTATTTTTGCTCCTATTTTTATATTTTTACCCCTAAAAATGAGCTAGGGCATACAATTGTAACTTATGGAAAGATTTTATTTATGCTACAATCTAAATTGTCACCAAAATCCACTCAAAGCACATACCAACTCCTACAATCTTCATACTCAAGAAAAAATCTTTGAAACACAACTTTTTAAAAGCGATCAACAGCGGGCTCTGCGCTAATTCCCGCTAACCCGACTAACGCGCGTATGAGCGCTAATTATACGTCGATAACTCTTCGTTAGGAATATTAAAGTACTTCACACTTGCACCGCAGTGTAAAACTTCGGAAATGTAAATTCCTTTTACTTATTTTTTGTTTATACCTGTTCTCTGTTGAAGCTAGTGCTTGCCTAATGGTTTTTGCCAGGTTTTGTTCATTTTAACTTTAAGTAAATATGGATATGTAAAAGGTTTTCGAATAATCTTATGGTGTTAGCTACAAAGCTCTGGTGAGTATAAGAATTTGAAAATAACTTCTTTTTACCTCTCTATTCATTTACAATCAGTTGTCATACTATGAGCAAATTTGTTGAAAGTCAAATGACGTTTGGAGGGATTACAGGCATTGTTTTACAAATATATCTGCAGGCGACCCTCAGGTAGGATAAAATAACTTTTTCCAACATATTTTTTTATATATAAATAAATAAAAATAAATAAATCTTAAAATGTTAACATTTAATTAACATTATTATACAATGATTAATAAAATCATTTTATCGCTTACGTATGAATTTGATTTCATTACGAAAGCACAAAATTAATAAAAAATTTAAAACGTAAAAAAATATTTAAAAACGAATCCACCAAACCCCCTGTATAACATCGATAAGCCGAAATACCGCAGGCGTTTAGCTGCCGACATGCATTGTCCCGCCCCAACATTTCGTACCATTATATGCGCGGGAGTCGAACCCCGGACCGAGTGTTGTGCCCACGAATAATTGATTTAGTTGCGCGTGAAATTCCATAGTACAGGGTTTGTTTTGATTTTATTCGCTTCGGTTAATTATAATAAAGTAATATGTAGTACGTAGTGTACCTACATAGTGATGACGTCATTATAATAGGTTATTTATTATTTATTCATGAGTTTTGACGTCAATATTTGTTTAGTGAACGTTTAGTATGTAAAATTTAGGTACTGATGTTTGTTTGTTGTGTGTTTCGTGAATTAATTTGTTGTGATTAGTTTCCGAGAATTATATGGACGGACATTCAAACGTAATTTTATGTTTATTTGGTAAAATTTAAGTTTTAATAATTATTTTTAAACCCAAGAGGTTACAAGTACGTTGCCAGCCTTTTTAGGCCGGCTAGGAATTTAGGGGTTGTTGGGAAATCGGGGTTTGGGAAGAGGCTAATTGAGCCTCCAGTAACCTCATTCACACAACGCCATTCTTGCCGAAGCATAACTTAAATATATACACACTTAAATACCTAATAAATTTAAATCTATAACTTAACTAACTCCTTTGCAGACTGCAGTACAAAGCGAACAGATTGAAATAAGTCTCCTAAAAAACATCTAATACTTTTCCAACATTACAAGAATTAAATTCATTACACAAAGCCAAGCCCCAAATAATCAGATCAACAATCAAAAAAAGAACTTAATCAAATTAAAAATAAACACTATCTGTCACATATGGCACCTACAACAAACCCTCCCGTGGTATCAACCCCAACAATACAACAACTCAACACCAATAAAACACACCAACACACCACACTATAAATTGTTTTATTCCAAGAATAATAATAAAACAATTTATTCACCAAAACTAAATACTTATTCAACAAAACTCTATATAAATAAAATGGATTTATTGATTAAAAATATGGATTTATTCAATAAAATAATAATAAGAATAACTATCCATTTTTAATCAATGTTGTACTCAGTTGTGTTGTATTGTATTAATCCTTATAATAAAAATCACAGCACTCCCTGTACTCTTTGGGAGGGAGCAGGATTGAGGATAATCTTTAGGATGATCGCCTATGGGCAATGGGGTGATTTTTTTGTCGAAAAATCTGCATCAGAGCAAACAAAAATAGTGCACTTTGCTTTCAAAATTGTGTTTATTTCGAAATGAAATAACTATAAGGGCGATTATTCGATAAAAATGTGATTTCCTACGTGCGTGCTATGCATGCTGCGATCGATATATCGCTTCCTCGAATAATACTCAGTTGTGTTGTATAGCACATCTTTACGTAGCATATGGTAACTATCAGTGGAAACGGTCCCATAGTTTCATCGACTAGCTATTATATCCTTGAAGCATAGCTACATAGCACATATCTGTTGGAACAGCACCCTAAAGCTTGACAGACAATATTATATACATTGTGCTATTATAGTCAGTTTACACTACTGTCAGTTTACACACTTGTTGTCTTTACATTTTTCGGCTTACTCACGTAATTATTTGACGAGGAACTCGACGACATTTGACGCGGGGACCGTCGTGCTGCTACTGTCGCCGCGTGTGTCGCAGAATGCTGCTCTTGAATATGTAAATCTGTGCTTTAATAAAAGATACTATAGTTAGGAAAGGATACCATGTAGATCAGAATGATTATAAATAGAATTTGGACAAAAATAGCAGTTAAGCAACTGTTTTGAGATATTTTATTTAATTAACAAAAATTAATTGTCTTCATTGTTTAGTGTGGAGGTCTCTCCTTCTCGGGTTTGAACCGCGTGAAAATGAGCATCGCGTCCCGCGACCCGCAGGAAAATACGGTGCTCATTGCCCCCTACTAATTATTAGATTTATAGCTCTCCTCCTCCCTCTTCTGCTGACTTCTTGAATATAAATACTGTTTGTGTGTTGTTCTGAATTTTGTGTGGATGTAGATTGAATGCCAGTTGTGGACATGTGAGTTTTGTGTGATGGTTGATTGAGTGGTGTGTGGTGTCTATGGATGGCTTCCCTACTATCGATACATCGCATACTTTAAGAAAAGAAACGATAGTTATTAGGAAAAGATATCATGTCGAGCAAAATAGAATTCAGACGAAAACAGTAGAGCAGATAAGCAACTGTTTTAAGAGATTTTATTTCATAAACAAAATTTATCGTCTTCGTAGTATTTTTGTATTTAAAATACCTCTATTAATTTAGTGATTCCAATAAAATTCCTTCGAAAATCGTAGCTGTCCTCACAATCCTCACATGCGAAATCCCTCAGCCAATCGCGAGGGTCGCACCGGGGTGCCGACCGAAAACAACACGATTTGTATTTATATCTGAACGCGAGCCTTTGTCGTGCGATTAGTAGCGTATTGTTGCGACTTGCGACAAATGGGTGCGCAAGTGTGAGGGGGTACTTAGCTGGCTTATACTGGGGTTAAATGTTATTGCCGAACAGTTTAGCGTGGGTGTTGAAATGATAAATTTTATTGTTATGTAATTCTGTGCGATTGAGATTTATTGGGTTATTGAATTGTCGTGTTATTGTACATTTAGAGCTAGTCTAGAATATTATACAAAATCAGTTAAAAGCACTAAAAATGGGTATAGTATTTAACATGACACCTATGCCTCTTTCTATAACCCCTATGGAATAAAAGTCGTGACGTTTGCTTGCCTTGTATATTTGCACGGTTGGTGCGGTGACTGGGCAACCGGCTGCCGCGTAACGTGTAGCGCATTCGATACCCGTACGGAGGAACTCTTTGTGTGATCCACATATCGTTGTTTCGGGTCTGGGTGTGATATGTATGTGAACTTGTGTGTTTGTAAACGCAACAATAACACAGGAGAAAATCCTACTGTTTTATTTAAAAAATAAAAAAAATATCATTCGCACTTACGACTTAACCAACGTGATCCACAACAAATTAAAAACAAAAATAAGTTCCCTACACAATAAAATTACTACCAATACTCTCTTAATAAATATTTTCATCACAACTGTACCTACAGAATAACATTCCGCCGCGTTCAAAACAAAACTACGTGGGGTACAATCAACGACAGCAGCCACAGACCATCACTCCAGGGTTGTCACGCACGGCCGCGCTCTCCTCCTGCTAATGAGAGATAATCCCGAGACTCAGCCCTGATTTCTATTGCAGTCCCTCTCTGCTACATGAAAGGAAAATCAGAAGGTTAGTTTTGGTCAAAATGCTAATGTTAACGAACATTTTAATAATTTTTGAGACAGACATTCGCATTTCGAAAAGCTTTTATACATCATCATCATCAACAACAGCTTGTGACAGCCTACTCACCAATGATTAGCCTCCTTTACATCAAAAAGTTTACTGTGATCTCCTTGCCTAAACAACGGGTTCCAATTCGAGGAATCCAGCGACTGGAACAGCAACTAACTAAGACCGCAGTCCTAGTTTTCGGATGATATGATGATGATACATTTTTAATATGTGAATTCCGTCAACTGTACTGGTGAAGTCAAACGAAACATTAAAAAAAAGATCCGGTTACAGGATACGGATCCGGATAACTGGGACCGCGGTACTACTAGATCCTAGAAAGACCGCGGTCCCAGTTAATTAAGGATTGATGACAATTGTACTTATTGTACTCTGTTGCCATCACACGACTTGCTATTAATTTAGCACATTTTTATAAAGCTTTTCTATCATATTATTAACAACTACGTTATCTAGCTGCCTATCTAGGCTGCAAGAAATCATTCTCTAATTAAAGATCATTAAAAAATAAACTCTACAGAAAGCTAATAGACTTAATTTTCTGCATTTCCCTACACAACGTCCCCTAGTCTCCCCCAAGCTCCCTCGCGGACTCGGCGTGATTTCTATTGCAGTGATCCAGCCAGTACAAGGGTTGTATACGGCATTATGTTTTTATTGCATAAACGTGCTGTTACAATTAAATACTGTAATTGAGGGTGTGGATTACGATTTTTAATTAGTATTTTGCTACACAAAGATTAGAAGGGAAAATTGTAAGCTGTGAATGAGTGAGTGTTAGATTTTGAATGCAGGTTTTTCTTTTTTTGTGTTTGTAACAGGATATATAGGATTAAGTCAAGCTTATCCACATCTAAATTAGTTTAATAAACGAATTAAAAGTAATATGTAAGAGTAATTATCAGAGAATATGAATAAAGGGCTGAAGATCAGGATAAGGGGTTCTATGCCATGCCACATTCCACAACATGTCTGAGCCTGTACCCAAAAGCCACATTAGCACTTATCTATCGCGAGAGTATAAAGTTCAAAGTATGGGGATGACAAAGTGTACGTTAATTTAGTTTTTTACCCGCCTTGGCAGACAAGCTCTAAATGGCATTTGACTTGAGGCTTAGGTGTAAATTTTCCGAGAAATATGTCTTACAATAATTGATGTTGTAGGATACGTATTAAGAATGAAAGTGCAGTATCTATTTTACTAATATTGTGTAAGATCTCTCATAATTTAATTTCTTATTCCTCTTCGAAAAATGATTTTCCTGTTTTTACAGCCTTAAGCCCACACATCTTCGTATGCGAAAACTATAACACTATCACAGAGATCATCATGATATAACAGACACTAAATACACAGTCATAAAGTCCAATTTACCTTAAAAGTATCTTAAAAGACGTCCAAGTAAAAAAAAGATGTATCTTTTTCATAAAGTAGCGAATTTAATATTTGAAACTTAATTTCGCGAGATGAGACTTGGCTCGGAAGACGAGCGAAGACGTGTAATAAAAAGTTTTAGCTTAAGCGAAGATTTACGTTGGTACTCGGCTAGTTATAGCTATGTATATAGATGTACATAATGTAGCTATAGCCAGCTATATGCACGATTGTACAGTCAATCGAGTTATTTGGTAGTTTACAGGTAAGAAAATAAAGATTTATTCAGTACAGACAAAGTAAATGTTTTTAAACTTTGCCCTACACTAGGATTTTCTCCTGTGTCGTAGGTGCGTTTACAAACATTACAAGTTCACATACACTTGACGTCCAAACCAGAAACAACAATTTGTGGATCACAAAAAGAGCTACATGCGGGAATCGAACCCACTGCACGTCGCAAGGCAGCCCATCTACCACGCAAAAGTGCAGTCAAATTGTATGTTTTTTTAAAAATGCCACTGTCAATGAGCATTCATTTTGTAAATTAACACCGCCTGTCTTTCTTGACTGAACTTTTTAGCATATCCAAAAATCTATTACAAGCGATATACATTTTATACTACGATCCAATACGCAGTGCATTTCAAAACCCCATTGAACACACATACATTCACACCAAACCATTAACCTCACACGATACACATAAAAAAACCAGTAGAGATTTCTATGAAACCTCCACATAGGTACTCATCATAAAACAATTACCCTACAACTATGTCATTAGGTCACAATTAAAATTTATAAGCAAACAAGCCTACCGTACCTATCTGTTGATTTTATCTGCCGTCCGACCAATGAGCAAACAGAATTTGAATAAAGAACTGGACTAATGGAACGGGCGATGTTTGCCGATGTTTGCCGAGTCGCGCGATAACGAATAGATGTGAGTTGCGGGCAAACACGGGCGCGAGTCAGCTAGCTAGCAAGTAAACTGTAACCTCGCGAATAAATATAAAGACTGTTATGAGTTATGACGTACTGGTGATAAATAGAAAAGGCGGGTGCCTATTCTGGTCTATTATAATTAGCATTCTTTAACCGACGAGCAGACATGAAAAGACTGATGACTGTTGATGAAGCGAAAGAGGTGTGTAAGAATCGTAGTAATTGGCGTTCCATTATCTCTGCCAACCTGGTCCGGAGCTGCGGACTACCTAGCGAGTTTACCGGGGCTCTGGCTCAAAGAGCAGGAGTACAAACGGGGTGGTTGAAGTCAGTAAGAGTCTGACACTCCCTCTCGCTTCACCAAAGAAGTCATTGGATTTTCCCCCCTTAAAAAAAGGTGTTTTTGACTACCAGAATAACACCTCATCAGATTTTTAACAAGCAAAAATATAATGAGATACAAAACCACCATTGGTTAGCTTAAGAAATCCATGTATTATAATTTTGTTGGCTTACTGAAGCAATAGTTAAAACAAGTTAAGAAACATGTGGCTTCAACATGGCAGCGTTTCCACATGAGGATAATTGCAAAAAATATTTTGTAATGGCATCCAGATTTGAAGGTTATGTATCTTTAGTTTTGTCTGTAGGAGGCCATGATGCTTAGACCGCATATAATTAAAATCCAGTGACAACCGACTGCTGGACTATGAGCATCCCCTACATTAGAGGGATTTTCAATTCCACGTATTTATGGTAGAAGTTCCTTAAGGTACACACACATAAACGGCACGGCTCCTCTGACACGGCGTTTTTTTGTTATATAAACAAGATAAAAACGCTGTAAGTGAGCTGCCAGTTCGCTGACCGCGTGCTTACAGCCCTTTTGTATTGACGTTATGAAATATAACATACGATATAAGATTTAATGATCCAATTTAAATGACAATTTAATTTCTGGAATGGAGCGGTCCTTTAGTAGTGTGTCTACAACTGAGGAAGGAGTAGGTGTACTGATAAATTATATTTCTACACTGTCATTGCAAATGAAGTCCTATTGAGTTCTTCATTACTGTAGACTGAAAATTTACTATAACATAACGTTCAAAATATTTTTTTCAAAAAATAAACATATAAATAATTAATAGATAGTTGTGTAAATAGAAAATTATAATGAAAATGGGCGTGTGTACCCTCGTGTACCCTAAGGAATAGTGGGCTGTGTTTACGCCGCATCTCATTAAGATGCCGACTCTCCCCTAGATCTCGAATTTGTTCAACCATAAAAAATAAATACAACCCTCCTTTGATTGTTACGATTTTCACCATTGCAATGCATGGGATTTCCCTAACTGAAAACTGTGTGAGGAAAATTGAGACGTATTTTAGTAGACATAGGAAAGAATTTCATTTGATGTTGGTATTTGTGGGTGGTTTTTCGTAGTGAAATCAAAGCTGAATATTTATGGTAACTAACAAATTGTTGGTGTATGTGTATAAGGCAGATAATAATGTGGTTTTAACAATAACTTGGGATAAAATAGAGAAAATTACAGATGAGAGCCATATTAAAAACTCAAAACCAAATGATACATTGTAATAAGCTACCTAGAAGTTCAGACATTTAAAATGATAGTTTTCTATCATTCAGCCTAGAATAAAGAGGCAGATTTACGAGTCCAAATGAAACTTGGAAACAAACACGTTTAAACGAAATCACATAAACTAAACCAAAAACCCATTTAAGCTTAGTAAGTAGGTAAAAAGTTAAGCTAAGACCATAAGTCCGTAGATCAAGCTGTTTGGACCATAAAGTAGCTAAGTATATATTTTTTAGAACTTATTATGATTTTACCGACACTAGACGAAGTCGCCTCTTAGAGACAAAACCCTTAAACAGATTTAAAAAAAGCTACCAATCACCATCCAAATAATCACCTCAACGTTTCAAAACACAAAAGCGATAACGTGCGAATGAATTGCTATCATAAATCGGTATCGTATCACACATAAATCTAGCAATCTGGCCAGAATCCCGCGGGGCCGGCCGTGGACGATCGAATGCACATATAATACCTTTAATAAAGATTAACAGGCGGGGGCGGGAACTAGGGTGTGTATCTCGATAGATTTTTTCGAGGAATTAGTCTGTTTTGTACATCGACTGGAAAGTATAGTAACTTCAGAACAATGCAGGCTTTTTTTAGGTAGGAATATCATCCAATGCGAGGCGAGGGGTTTTGTCAGACTCTTACTGACTTTTACTAAGGCTGTGTTTCTGATCTATCTACAGCTCAATCTCAGACTTCTTGTATAATTTGTAATAATTATCGTGAGACGTACTACATTAATACCAATACCAATACACAAAATACCAATTTACGCTCTCACTGTGACTTGAAACTAGTAGAGTATTTCTCAATATTTACGTGTGTAAATCGTTTTCTTCATATAAGTTAGGCTTTTTCTTTACTTTTGGTCTTTTGATCATATGTATGGATCTAAGAACCAAATCTCCAGATTCAACTACGGTTATATGATAATTCAATATTTATCATTAAATTTTCAATCGATACTTCAGATTACTTTGCGAAGGAACTCTCAGCCGTCTACTCTGAACGTGCCAAACTAATCCACATATCCTAAACATTTTCCAAACCATAGCTACCCCAACAAATAGCCTTCAACATCAATCAACACAAAAGCAAAACGTCGTATAAGCCAACACGCGACACCATACGTGGTCCTTTTCACCCCCCTACGTGTTAAAAGTAAAAATTTACAACCTCATTTGTGATAACCCTGGATTGCAACAAAAGGTACCCATGTTGCGTTCTTTTGACAAATTATTTTGATCCTAATGTGTCGATTTAACTAGTAGGGGTGTTAAATGTTAATCACTTGGTCATTTCAATTTATTGCTTTAAATTACATGTGTTTAGCGAAAGATTTATACATGTGTTTTTGTTGTGTTAAATGTAGCTTTTAAAATGGTAACCTTTGTTGATAGATAATTTGGCATGATCATTCATCTGCCAATTTTAACAGTTTGTGTTGAATGTCATCATTCATTTGTAATTTTTAACATGTTTAGAGCTCTTAAGACGACGACGACGGCATTCAACTGATGAGCTACCCAATAAACACGGTTACCAATAAATTCTAAGTTATACCAATTCTAGAATTAAACCAATACCTATTCTAGAGTTATACCAACTTGTCCCACTATTGTAGGACTAAAGTACAATTAACTCGTACATACTCCTACTGTTACTAAACGTTCATTATATTACAAATTATACATGTATGTATGAATGTCAATTCATTCAATTTATCAATGACACTATCACGCCAGTAATCAGGTCACCATAATATTATTATACTTCAATTAAAAATAATTATCATTTTATTACTAACGAGAGTATTTTCACTAGCCACGTGTGTAAATAAACAGGCTGTGTTTGTGTGTGTGTGGTGAGGACAGCCTTGATGCGGCTGCAATTAATGACGCTGGGCGGCAACCGCCCGCCTACCCGCGTTGCCGCCTAATTATAATTATTGTTTCTGATGTACCTACTGCATAGTTGTGAATTTATTGTGAAGCTATTCGTATCTGTTTTTTGAAAGCCTAAATAGTAAACTGGAGAGTATTTTCGGATTAGGTTATGGTTTAAAACTGCTACTAGTCATCGTATGATCCTCTAAATTTTTGGTGATCTAACTACGTACCCTAAGTAGTGTGCCAAGCACGGGGTTTGAGACTGTAAGTCTTTTAAAGAGGTCTCTATTCAACATTGGACAACTCACAGCTGATGACAGCGCGTGTGAAGAGAGCATAGCTTTAATATAGTTGCTTGTGTTGAGAGGCACCGCCCACCCGGGTTTCTTCCTAATTATTCATGTTTTTTCTGCCCACGCAGAATAGCACATATGATGTTGATGTGATGTTAATAATATACGATACACTATATTATTATAGTAAGCTGTAAGATCGTTAACGTTAGTGACAATTTAATAAAAGTCTTGGCCGTCAAAACCCGCCCCTAATTATAACCATACGCCCACTAAAAACGGGTTAATTTCACTAATAAAACAACGAACAAAATTAAACGCTACCTCTACCGGCAGATGGCGCTGTTAGCTAAGCACTCCCCCTCCTCATAATTACGACTCGTTCTCGGCAAATACTTGTACTGTAATTATATTTTTTTTATTATCTTCCTCCAAGGAAAAGTACACAAATAAAATATTCACAGTATTTTTCTTTTTATCATGTAGGTACTGAAATTAGAATATTGTTGAGAAACTAAGTGAGTTCTTTGTCATAAAATCTTAGATTTGGTCCTTCGAGTCACAGTACTAAAATAATTTGTAAGCAAAGACAAAACCCTTTACTAGTTAGTCTCAGAATCGAAATGTGAATCACAAAACAAGTCAAGAAAACAAAATCATACTGATTTCAAAAAGTGTTTTAGTTTATTACAAGACACGTTTGTATTAAAGAAACAGTTCAAACACTATTGTTTTAATTCTGAAAATTCTCCAATACAAAAACTGAGTACTCGTCCTTAGTCGTACAGTTGCACTCACGTTCCACACGTCACCAGCAAATATGCGTATATTTGCATCCAAAAATAAATTTTACCTTCGAAATTTCAATAATAACATCAACCTGTGTTTTAAAAATAATTAAATGCCCCAGTTTCACAAACCTTAATTCGTTTGGATTGCATACAGGAAATAACAAATTCAAATATATTATTAATGGACACTTTAAATTGCAACCATTGTCCCACATACAGCTTCCTATTAGTACAGATGGTTCATACTATCTTTATATATGTTTATCGTCTGCTCCACATATTTATTTAAAAAAGTAAATATGTATTTTAATGAAAAAATATGGCTGCAATTGTTTTGTGACGTAAATATGACGTTGAGGGGTAGTAAATATTTATGATACTATTAATAATATTACTCTTATGTAATAAATAAGTCTTACTAGTATAGTATACTAAATTGAAGTCTATTGTATTAAATATTTTTATATAAATATTTCAAAGTCAAAGTCATATGATATTCATAAAGAATATCAAGAATCATACAGCATCAAATATAGACTTAAAAAATCAACCAGACCTCAATCAACGTCTACGGCGTAGCACATTACAATGCGTAGCAAAGGACCAAAGACTACGCGGCTACGAAACCCTCGATTTTCATACATAATCAAATACATGTATAAGTAGGCTTATATCTAGCAAGATGCGGCTGCGTGCCGGCGATAGCGGGGTCGTGCTCACCCGCTACGCCGCCGGATTAGACCCCCGGACCCCAGCTCCAAGACCCCAACTTTATAAGAGCGTGACGTTCCCAAGATATCGGGACATCTCTAATTTATAATGGCCCTGGGATCTACTAGTTACTATGTGGTTTTCTATCTTAGTTTAAAGTTAGGAAAAGGTTCTTAGTTTGTTCAAGATTTTAGGTCTTAACATTTATTATGCATCTGGTTATACATAATATGTATGTGAATTACATAAGAAAACACTAAGAGAGAGAGAGGACAACGTATATCCAGCAGTGGACGGAAACGGGCAGATGATGATGAGCAATTGAACATGGTGTCAAACAAAATCATAGAACATTTATTTATGTTATATTACATTACCAAAAGAAGTGGGTCTGTATGTTAGTATACATAAGTATTCAATATGATAAGTAATTTTAATTATACATCATTCTACATATTTACATATAAAAATAATTCTGAGTAATTTGTAATTCGCTTTTCTCAAGATTTTTTCAAGGATACCAGAAATATGACAAGCTCTATTTTGAAATGAAACTCGTGGAAGACCTGTAATCGTCACAGCAATAGCAGCTGATCAAATATTTATTGTCAACCTCTTAGTGCATTGGTACGGAAAGAAAGAGTATTTAAAAATACGTATTTTTGGCAATCCCAACCTCAATATCATTCAGTAGAACGTTTTTAAAAGAGAAACGAATTGAGTTTCTTGTTCGTTCTTCTCCATTCCAGCTACACTTTGGAACGAGCACCTAGCTTCACTGACGGACAGACTGACAGACTATTATTTATTTCTTTCTTTGTTGACGTTTCAAAAGTACCTAAGTATATGGTTTAATTGGAATAAATGATTTGATTTTGACGTTAATCTAATGTCCAACATTATAGATTATGTTAAAAAAAATATTACAAAAAGCGATTCCAATTGAAACACTACATTATTATCAAGAATTTCGAAAACATTAAACCTTTTTAGTTACTAAAAGGTTTAACTTTTTGTATTACTTCACCATGTAATTATAAGACGAATTTCTCATAAAAAAAATCAATTCCAACAGATTTGTATAGAAACGTTTAATGTTATTTCGGATTGGGCACGAGTTTTACACTATGGACTATAGAGGGTGTACAAAGGCTGGTTTGACATTAAGTGCTTCAATGTTACACGAATAACAATGTGGAACGTTTCTGGAGCGGGCAGTCGGATTGAGGAGTCGTATATAGGGTGGTGACAAAGCTTAAACTGTTTTATTAGTTTAAATTGTCTGTTACATTTTGTGGTTCCAGCTTGAGGAGAGATAAGATATCTGAATAAATAGCTGATTTTACTGTTGTGCATTATGCTATTAGCTATTTAAACTATAGTTTCATTGGATTTACGAGTAATATAGTATGAATTATCAGAGCAATGAAAAGAAAATTTAACTCGCAATAAATTCTAACCTTTTACAATAACTGCTATAATTATGCTTTCAACGTATTATTCAACGTATGGTTCTTAGTATTTTAATAAGAACACAGACTTCAACGGTTTTTTTACGAAAACAAAAAAACAACAATGATTAAACGTATGGTTCTTAGTTTTTTAATAGGAACAGAGCTTTGCGTTTTTTATGAAAAAAAAACAATGATTTAAAAATGATGAATTACACTTTTCCTCTCACTATCTGAAGCAACACTCTCTATCATATATTAACATATTCCTTTTAATATCAGTACACGTTGCGTGCGCACGCGCTTGTGTTTGCGACACGCGTACAGCACGCGTACGCTTGAGGGTTGTCCCAACACTAATTTCAACTAACCCCCGTAATGAGGGTGTCACACCACTATTGAAATCATTTGCTCATTTCGCTATGGTCTGTGATGTGACGACTTAATTATCGTGTTAGGTATTGTTAATTTTGAATTCTATACAAGTTCTATCTGGTAAAGTTCATTGTATGTATGTATGTGTGTCTCCTCTCAAGTCCTACCACCGCACTCAGAGAAATTTCATGATAACTTAATCCAGTCTTTATTTACAATTGTTTTCGGAACAAAAGCGTTTCTAAGGAATAGTTTAGGTAACCATTAAATGACTCGAACGAAAATTAAAGGTTTAATTTTGTTTTTGACATTATGTACTATTCAGTCTTGTGTATTATTTATAAGCCTATGTATTTTATTTTTCGGAGTCATATTCTAATAATTGTACGTCCAAATATTCTAGAAAAACATTTTTTAACACAAAATATACCAAAATACAAGAAAACACGTCAGAAAATACTTAAAATTCCCAGGTCTCCCTAATGTTTGATCCACAGAAAACTATCGAGCTTTCGAACCCATGGCTGATTGATACGGGCAGCAACAATGCCTTGTTTACATTCAATTACACACCCCGCGTCCTCCAATACATCGTCCACCATGGATATAGAGATTTTAAACAAGGGCCACGAAGGACCACGTTTTTGGTCCTAGTAGTGTTTTTTGGTCCTTTGATTTGATTGCGGAAAAACTGTTTGTTGTAAATTGGTCCTTTGGTCCACAATTATAGGATTTGAAGTACAGTGTAAGAGTATTATGTCTTATTATGTCATGTCTTCTACTTACATTTTGAGTGAGTGAGAGTGACAATGGTATATCGATTCTAATACTAAACAAATTATAAAACTTGTACTTTTCCGAGCCCCTCAAACCCATAATTATGAAAATGTAAATCTGCAGATATTGCACCATTCTTTCTACAGTTATATTTCTTACCTTATATTGTTTTGGAAAAATTCTATGATTGGATTTATTAGAATCATCTGGTCTTTTGATCCAAATTATTATATAAACTATTATTGTAGTGAAAATTTACAGCGGCCATATCTATAATGTTCTCTAGATCTGTGATAAGCCACACGGCGATGCCCGCCAATCACTCAGTTCATTGATTGTCCAGATCTACTTACGAGTCCTTTGCATATCTACACGTGAATATATACACGTGTAATAGGTAAATATGTACCTGATTATGTACTATTTTATTAGTTTTATCGTCTAAAATAGAAACTAATGTTGAACCGAGTTTTATTTTAATAAAGCATGAATAAATAATAATTCGGTTCAACGAATGTGATGGTTATTGTGAATCAATTTGTGTGATAGTAAGTTTGAAACTTTGAAATAATCTTGTAGCATATTTTGTTTTTATAAATGTGAATAGGTACTTTTATATAACTTGTTTTTCTTTGATTATCATCCTGACACATTACAAGGACTGGCAATTGGTATCCAACTATTCTACCTATTTTTAACACCGTGTATTTATATATGGATGGTCGTGCCGGTAAAAAAAAGAAAACATTACATCAGCCGCGCCCACAAAATGTGAAAATTCGGTTCACAATCGAGCAATACGCAGAAACAGCTGCATATCAAATTCCATTTCCACAATCGTCCATTGTGTAGAGAGTATAGACCAGAGATGGTGAACCGTTGGCACGCATGCCACTGTGAGCACGCAAAACAATTCTTTGGATACATTACTGATCACAAAATTTGTCCTGATGAAAATGACAAATTGATCTGATTTTACACCATTGATTACACCAATTCTATTCAGTTAAAAATTCCATCTTCAACAATCTTATAAAGTCAAAATTATTGGATGACACGTTTAAAAAAATATATTTTGTTTCAAAGCTGGTACATGATCTAAATTGGTATAATTATTCTTTACGAATTTTGTATTCGTGTTCTTGTCATTTCCATTTTAATAGGTATTACTTATTTAATCAATTTACAACGTCGTGCCTTTTATCCGCGAAGGGGTAGGCAGAGATGCTCATTACGGCATTAATCAATTTAATTATGAAAAATGCCACGTAGATACACAAAAGTTCACAATCCCTGCTATAGACAACGTTTTAACTTAGTTCTATATCATTTATTTCACGAGCGTTACCGCCGCGGGCCATCCCAACTATTTTAATATTACATTACAACTAGGCACTCGCTCTAATAGCTCTCAATGTAAGGTTTTTATTGTAGTTGGCTCGCTCGTTCAAAATTTGACTTTTGAGTTTTTGAACGATTCAATTTTGCTAAATGCTTTTGTTACGTAGCGTGTAAAATATTGAATTCAGTTCGTTATATGTATGTGCGTTTTAGCAAATTTCAAAACTTTGTTTGTTGTATTCTGAAATGAATGTGGATTGACTTTTTTTGTAATGGGTGTTTGTTTTTTAATAGTATGTTTGAGTATTCACGGGATGTACTTGATAGGATTATAATTAATGTGTGAGATGCCAAATTTGTTTATATGGATTAGTATCGTTGGCTTGTTATTATATTGTTGGTAACTGTCTTAAAATTATCATAGGTCCTTCAGTACGAATTAACCTAACCTCTTAATCCTTATGAAGAACTAGCTTCTGCCCGCGACTCCGTCCGCGCGGATGTCGGTCTTCGCGTGGAAGTTTTATTTCTCCATTTTGAGTAACTGTGAAAATGACATCTTATAAATATCTATTGGACCCAAATACGGCAAGGCCCATAATAATTAAGGAGATCCCTCTATTGAGCTACTGCTGTTGAGCAGAATAAAACTGAAAAATAAAGATTTTTTTCTACATATTTTTCCAGGATAATAAGTAACCTATTTTATGTCCAGGATAATAAGTTAATTATACCAAGTTTCATCGAAATCAAACCGTTAGTTTTCACGTGATGCCTGAACATATATAGACAGACAGACAAAAAAATAATAATCACATATTTGGGTTTGGTATCGACCCAGTAGCACCCTGCTATTTATTTTTTCTATATTTTCAATGAACAGAATTGACCCTTCACTGATTTATTATAGCCCGCGACTTCGTTCGTGTGGAATAGTGACTTCCGGCAAATTTTTGGTTTTAACCACATAGTTCCCGATTTCGCGGGATCTCTTCAAAAATGAGATGTGGAAAATATTCTAGGGAACTCCTCAAAAATCAACATAATGAGCTCTGCGTTTGAATTTAATAGATGTATACTCACTTCGGGCATTGAAAAAATAGTTTAAAAACGGACTTAAACTAAAGAAATATTATAATCTTTCCGAACTTAAGATGAAAACTAACTTAAAACTAAAGAATTAAAGAAAGCTACGAATTACGAATTTATAACAATTAAAAAAGAAATTATATTACAACCTATCCTCAATGCTATAATACCAAGCCAAACCAAGCTTAAACTAAATAATTTAAAAGAAACGACTTAAATCTAATTAATTTATAAATTATAGACTTACAATTTTATTAAACAAACTAACTACAGTAACTACTAATAATCGATATCAAACTAAACCTACGTTAAATATTTTAACCAGGAAAACCCAACAAATAAACTTTTTAATAGACAAATACAACGAAACCAATTTAGAATATACGAAACAGCAGGACCACTGCAGACAAATAATCATACGACTTATAGTACACTATTTCCACAACAGTACCGAAGCGCTCGGCCGATACCCAACAAATACTAATAATAAAAACGATAGAAAACAAATAAAAACTATCCTATGTCCTTTCTAAGGTTCTAAACTATATCTGTACCAAATTTCAACCAAATCCGTCAAATAGTTGCGGAGATTAATGGTATAAGCATAGAATGTTCGACGTGATTCTTTAATTTGACACAACTTTTTTATTTATGAAC
This sequence comes from Spodoptera frugiperda, assembly GCF_023101765.2. NCBI lineage: Eukaryota > Metazoa > Arthropoda > Insecta > Lepidoptera > Noctuidae > Spodoptera > Spodoptera frugiperda. The sequence continues at coordinate 4,103,250 of NC_064219.1, read as the reverse complement.
CGATTGACATGAAACAAACACTAAATGTAAATTTAAGCATCCCACAATATATTCGTGAAAACCGCATCCAACTCGGATCAGCCGTTTCTGAGATTAGCGCGCACAGACGAACAGACAAACAGACAAACAGACAAACAGACAAACAGACAAAAAAAAAGTTAATTACATTTTTGGGTTCGACATCGACATAACAATAACCCCTGCTATTTTTTTTATTTTTATTTTCAATGTACAGACAGCACTTTTCTACGATTTTATTATATGTATAGATAAGTGTAGTAGACTTTTCTGTTTCTTTCAACAATTTAGTAAACAATCATGAAGTTTCTTTATCGAATGTGTATTAATCTCGTTTTTTCTTTTTTATTCCACTCCTAAACTTGAACCAGATAATGCAGTATAGGTTACAAAATTAAATATAAACAACCTTTGTATTACGTAAAACCATTTCCTTACCCCCATAAGCAACAAAGTAACGATAAGAACCGAAACATAATACATAACATAAAAGTACTGTAAGCAAAACTGAATGTGCCAACTACAAGGGTAGCGGGTTCGAGTCCGCGCCGGTAACCCCGTCGTATCGCAAGCGCGCCTTATTTAAAACACAAATATTTGCTACCGATGAAACTTTTCTACAGTCTACGGGCGCTTATTAATATTTTATTATTTTGTCTTGTAACTCCGTTTCGGAAACTCCCAACTTCTCTTGTTACAAAACTCCGGGTCTAAAGCGATTATATTTTAAATTATTTTAATTAAAACGTTGTGCAAACTTCTGAGTACGGGCAATGCTTTTGGGAATTATTAAATGAAATGTTATATTACTTGGATACCCGACTACCTAGAGTTGGTCCTTCGGTACTTAGTCAATAGAGATGTATTTAATTAAGGTTGTCAGTTTTACTTGTAATTGTTAATTAACTGACTGAGGTACGAGTTTTTTTATTGTATTGTTGCATGGTTTTGATAGGTATCTGGTTATATTATAAGTGATAGTGTGTTTTGAAAACCTAGGTTTGATCATAATTGGAATAAGTTTTTCTTGTTAGGAATAAGTAAGGTTATGCAATCGTTACCTGAAGCTTAGGTGCAATTTCGAGTATTTGTTTGTGTCGAGTTGTATTTGTTTCTTTGCTTATTTGTCTTTCTTTCACATAGCATTTTAGTAACTGAGCGATTCTATGTAATAATATTGAAGAATCTAAAAAAATCTAGCTGGAGAATGGTATGATATAGATAACTTTTTCTATTTATATATACAGACAAAACCAGAGAGATAGTATTATGTAGATACATTCAATATATCTGCAAACTCCTGTTCAACGTGTCTCGTGACCAGAGCGCAGTCAGAGGATAAGCATTGCCATAAAACGTGCCTTCTTACACGTTCGTTCCTATTGACGTCGATGCGGACGAATTTTTTGATGCTTTATAAATAGTTTATTTCGCCAACTAAAGTTGGTATGCTAATTTTAAGTACCATAAATGTTTAACCTACAAAATGTTCACCAGAACACCATCGACTTATTCGCTACACGGTCGTTTCAGTTTGTTTTTATTTTCGCTTCGAGTTTCGCTAAGTGTAAGCGACACAGTTTGCCGAGTCGATTAAAAATATTGTTTACAGCCGCCCCGGTGTTGCCACACGGAAAATACTGTAAATATTTATCTCCCCTCCCCCACTCTGTCTTACTACTCGAGAAGAATGTTTAGGAAAACAACGATGAGCTTACAAATAGGTTTTGTTGCTAAAACTTTGGCTAGTTACAAATTGGTCATATGAATTTTTAGGTTTATAAAGTTAAGCGGCCACAAGCCCGCATCGTACGCATCGCACGCATTCCGTATGATGTCATCAGTGCGCATCGCATGTAGGCATTACTGATGATGTGGTCTTTCCGATGCGGATCAGTGGACGCAGTTGTATGAGTCTCTATACAACACAAACTAAAATCCGTTGCGTGCGATGCGTACGATTGGAGTCCGTGGTCCTTTAGACACTAGTAGCTTTGACTATAATAGATAGATTTGAAGCCATACCATATTTGATGAAAATGACATCATTTCAGTACGAGATCGTTCATTAATGCGTACAGACTTTCTCCTTTTTCTATCATACTTCTTAATTCCGATGATTTTGATCATATCACCAACTGAACGCGTTTTAAAAATGTACTAACCTTTTTCAGCCAAAACCATATTGGTTTCAATCGGTATCAAATAACAAAAGAACTCGAAATTAAGTTACTCCCAACAGCACCAATATAGCCAATAAAATTAATATCCCGATTAGATACTCCCACGCAGCACAAAGTAAACGTCTGTAGCCGTTCAATTAAAACAAAAGGAGGGCAAACATTAATAACCATTGGACCGATTGTGATTTCAAAATTACATTGTAGACAATTTAAATATTCACAATTTAAACCTATTACAAGTTTCCTACTCAAACTACTGGCTTCTACTCCGGCTTAAAGTTTTTGTGAATTTTACACTGCCAAGCAAGATTAACATTTTCCGAAGGCCGCTGGAAGTTTCTTGTTCGTCCGTCCGTTCGTTCGTTAATTAATTGAATTCCTTCGCAGAAATATTGCTGGCAAGTTTTGCGAGCCAAGTTTTATTATTATTTCGTCGCGTAACTAATTTCAGTTTAATAGGTACTTGAGTTACTTGTGTGTTTAAGGGTTTATTTTTATTAATTTCTTTTTACCGTATAACCGTATGAAGAAAAGGGAATTGGGATAAGATGACGTGTGATAGGAGAAAATGGAAAAAGAAGTTACTATTATGTGTGTGGAAACCCTGAACAATTTGGGTTGAGAGCAGAAAGAATACTGGAAATTTTTTATATCGAAACATCGAGGAAACTTTTTAAGCCTATTATTAGCCTAAGGCTTGCCTTAAAATACCCCGTCTTTTTTCTGATCTCCATCCAAATTGTTCAGGATTTTCACCACATAATTTTATCTTCTTTTTCATTTTTCTCCTATCAGACATCATCTTATCCGAATTCTTTTCTCTTTCGTACCATTCTTCACACATGTTATCCATCTTTGGTCAACCTGTTCCCTTCCATAATTTTACGTTTGTATTCAGTACTTGCTTATTTATTTCTAGGATTCCCAGTCAGTAAATAAAAATATTTACTGTAAAATTTTGTATCTGAAATTGTCTTGTCTTCATTTGTGGGAATAGACTGGTTCCCTAATTAATGTAAGAGTATCATTATATCTGGTAAAAAGTCAGTGTATACCTGTACAATGTACAAATAAATACACCTCTGCCTATACCTTCGGGGAATAACGAATGTGACATTCTATTTTCCTTAACAATCCTTGTTTCATCATAATTTTACGTGTGTATGTTTATTTTTTTCTGAGAATATTCAAATAAGTACGTATTGTATGTACTCTGTGAGTCTGTGGTTTCCAACCAATTAATATTTCGAGTATATTTCAGTTCAACGTTCTTAGAATTTATTTTATAATATTTTGACAACATTTCTTGCTTATACGACTGCCTCATTGGTCGAACAAATTTTAAAAAGTGGGTGTACATTGAATAGCTTAATTACGTACCATAATGTGAACCTCTGCCTACCCCATTGGAGATTAAAGGCGTGACTATATGTATATTTTAGTTCAAACATATTTAGAATTCACTTCTAAAAATATTTTTGACAACATTTCTAACTTATTTTTATTGCGAAAAATAATATAACTATTATACTTATAAAACTCGGACTTAATCCACATTATTCACCAAACACGTTATTATCACATGAATAGAATTATCACAAAAAAAGCCCTACTTGAAATTGTGGCAACACTCAACAAAGCGGTTAAGGTATAATCTCCAACAATTTTGTTTGTTAATTTAGCTAGGAGCCGTCAGTTTGCGCGCCATTTTCGAGAGCCCTTAATGCTGGCAACCCATGACATGGCAAAGACATCGAGTGATTCTGCCTGAGAATGTGAAATGTGTTATTGTATCTATGTTTTTATAGGATTTGTTACTGGCTGACATATTTGTGGGGTGAATTGCATGCTCTTATGTACAGTGATTACAATAATAAATGCGTGTCATTTGCAGTCTCGCAAATATCGTTGTATAGAAATGTTTTTTTTTATTTTTATTTATTTATTTATATAAAAGAAATACAGCATTATATTTATGACAATTTCCCACAAAACCGGTTTAGCGGTTTGACTGTAGGTGTTGCGCCGCATTGTTATACAAAGTTATTATCTACTGTTTATTCTATATAATATATATTCTATATAATTCTATATAAGTATTTTAAACAGGTATTTTTTTAACTTACTTTTAAAAATTCTTTTATTATTTTCCTGTCGAATGTCTGCTGGTAAACTATTAAGCACGTAAGGTATCCGTTTCTTTAGAGTTCTATCGCCGAAGTAATTATTGACTCTTGGAACATTAAATTTACCGGCAGCCACCGACCGTGTACTGTGGTTATTTGTCACAATAGATAAGTCATGCTCCTTCCTGCCGTGCTGGTTTATAGCTAAAAGGTATGTATGTTTTAAATGAACCGGTAAGATCTTACAAATTTTAAACAATTTTCTATAATCGTCTTTGCAACTTATTTTAGTCTTTTTTGTAACTAATAGTTTAAGAAATCTTATTTGTAATGATTCTAATTTATTTATGTAAGTCTTAAACGTTAGCCCGTAGCTATCAAGAGCATAACTTATTATTGATTCTACTAAGGATAGATACAAACATCTTAATATTTTAATAGGAACTTTGTAACTTAAATGATAAAACTTACTAAGTAATATTCTTAATTTACTACAAATGTAATCTACATGACAGGACCATGAAAAACTTTCATCTATTTTGACACCAAGATAAGTAACAGAATTAACAGCTTCAACAGGTTTACAATTACAATTTATTAAATGATTATGAAAACATGAGTATTCGTGTGTTATCAATTTAGGAGTAGAAATGGATAGGTGTGAATATGGTGATCTGATGACAAGAAGTTTGGTTTTATCAGCATTTAGAATAATCCCATTGTCATGGGACCATTTAACTACTGCGTCTATGTCTTGCTGGATTAACGGACAGATGTCATTGATGTCGGTTCCGGCGCGGAGCACACATAGATCGTCTGCGTACATGTATGACGAGCAATGACGCAACACTCCGCATAAGCTGTTCACGTGCATGAGGTAGCAGATAGGACCACATCCTGATCCTTGAGGCACTCCGCTCCGTACCGCCACCCTGTCACTGAGAGTATCACCCACCTTTACCCGGTAAGAGCGCCCTGTGAGGTAATCACTAAACCACTGGTTTAGTGGTTGTCCCACACCGCACTCCTTCATAGCGTTAATAAGGGTATCTTTTTGCAATGTATCAAATGCTTTCTTATAGTCAAAAAATATGGATATTACAATTTTTTTATCCTCTAAATAATTATTAATTTCGTCAGTAAATTCAGATAACAGTGTACTTGTACTTTTACCCTTTAAGAACCCGTGTTGACACTTATTGACAATATTATTCTGTTGTAAATATTTTCCTAGTTGATTGACCACACATTTTTCCATAATTTTATCTACGCTTGACAATATGGCTATCGGTCGATAATTTGAAACATCTTTAAAATTTCCTTTTTTGTGTATAGGACGTACAATTGCTTCTTTTAATTTATTTGGGAAAGTACCTGTAGCAACTGACAGGTTTACGAGTTTGGCCAGTATAGGACACAACTTTTTCGAAATTATTTTTATATCGGACATACGAACTAAATCAGTTCCCGGTGATTTGTTAGTACTCATGGTTTTAATGACATTGTTTATATCGCTAGCGGTCACCGGTTGCCATCTCATAGACCTGTCCGTGAGTGCCACATATTCCTTTCTGTTTATCCATGTTTCATTACATTGATGCTTGATTTTTTCTATTTCTTCTGTAAATGTTATTGCAAATTTATTACATACTTCGGAAATAGATATTGAGCTGTCCATATTAGAAATAATTAAACTATCTAAGGACGGTTTTGTATTTCCTATTAAACTATTTATTTTTTCCCATAGCTTCTTAATATTATTTTTACAATCTATTATACTATTTGTATCATATATATTTTTACTTTTATTTATAGCTTTTTGGCATCTGTTTCTATATCTAGTATAATTAAGGCGTTTTAGCATATTCTTTGGTTCGTTACACCATACGTTAAATAATCTATCTTTTTCCTCTATCATAGCTTTCAAATTGTTATCTATCCATGGTTTATTATTTCTCTCACTGTTTTTTGTACATACAATTTTATAACTTTCATTATAAATGTCAGTAAATATTCCACAAAATTTACTATACAATTCACATGGACATTCAATTGACAATAAACTATCGAAATCGACATTTTCCAATTTTTGTTTTACAATTTTATTGTCAAGTACCCGTTTGCTAGGCGCATGTGCACGAGAATCGCGCGCGCGCGGCGTCGGAGTTTGTTTCCATTCCACCACGGCTGACACAAAAAAGTGATCAGAGATTTTATATTTTATAACTGCCGAGTTAATAGATATATTATTCGCTCTTATGTATATGTGGTCTAAACAAGATTGCACAATTTTACCTAGTAAAATTTCCTTACGCGTGACGTCATTTATACATTTAGTAAAACCGTATTCAGAAAGTAAATTTTCATACGAGTTAACATATTGGTCAGAACTATTTAAAAGGTTAATATTAATATCGCCACATATAATTACTTTTTTATTTGGTGGTAAAGTTTCTAGGATACTTCGCAATTCAATTAGAAACTGTTTTATTTTATCTTGTTTATTAATTTTAGGAGGCCTGTAGATTGATAAAAGGTGTATCTGTTCATTATTATAATCAAGTGTAATGGAAACGTACTCCGCCGCCCGAGCACAATTTGCGGGTGTTGCTAGGTCACACACACATGCACACAACTCAGCGCGCGTATACACCAACACGCCACCACCGCTACGACCCGTTCTAACATAACTGTTTAGGTTGTACCCTTTAATATTATAAAATGATAATAATGAGTAATTTATATTAGACTCTGTTAAAACTATTATATCTAACAAATCGAGGCAATTGCCTATTGTTACTAACAATTCACTAAAGTGTTTAACTATAGAACGTATATTTATATGTAATACACTTAGTGTTTTTGTGTTTGCGAATGGTTTTAATGGTTTTAACCAAACATTAATATCATCAACAGAGTTATAGTTTACAATATTTTCGTTTATTATATTAATATCATTGAAATCTGCGAATTTTACTTAATTTAGGTAGACATAGGTAAAACATATGGTAATAATATAAATAAAAAGTAGGTACCTGCAATCTAGAACGTCCATAGTTTCAACATTCATTTCATTAAATCACTTATATCACTTTGAGACCTTAACCATATGGTTTTTTCGCCTTCCGCTTTTTTCACCAGGATTTTTCCGTTTGTTACCCAAATATATTTGCAGACACCATGGAGTTGTTTTTTCGCGTTCCATAACAAGGCTCTTGTTGTGGGTATGAGATCTTCATTAATATATATTCTGTTGTTTACCGATCCGCCGGGAATAATCATGTTACTGGTTATGGATTTTTCAAACATCTGGCGGCGCTTCTCCAACCATTTATTTCTGCATTCCACTCCTGATGCCTTGAATCCTATGATTATAGGAGATGGTTTTGCCCCTTGTTTTGCTGGTCGACTACGCTTCACCCACTCGATGTTGTGACTACTCACTCCTATTTCATCACCTATTTTAGTTACTATATCTTTCACATTTTCATTAGGTAGGTATTCTACTCCTACGATTTCAATGTTAAGTTTGCGCGATGATTGCTCATATTCGTTCAGTTTTTGTTCGAGAGCTAAGTTGCACTTCTCTAAGTATACACATCTATTGGTAGTGTTTAATGATGACTTCTCAAGCTTAGCAATTTTATCCTTAGCTTGTTCGTGCTCCTTTATAAGGGAGTCGTACTTATCAGACAGTAAACTTATGCTGTGCTTGATTACATCTAGATGTACTTTTAGTTCAGGTATGGCGCCAACCTTTTTTTGTATGTCTTTCAACATTTTTTGAAGGTCACAAGTATCCTCTTCTGCATCTGGTTCATCATCATCACTTCCCTCCTCCTCCTCACAATTATTGCAGTAAATTCTGTTTTTACCCGCTTTCATATCAGCGGCTAATCCCTTCACACAGTTCCGGTGGAAAGTTCCTTGGCAAGGTCCTTGACAAATGAAATGGGATCCTTTTTTAGATAGGCTTTTTTTGCACTTTTGGCATTCCATAATAACTACAATAAAAGGTACCAGTAGCTCGAAGTAAGTTGAGTTGTTGTGCAAGCGAGATGAATTATCTAGTCGCAGTCCGTCTCTTTCTATCGAGGTGCAGCAAGGTGTAGTTCCAGGAAAGTTGAGTTGTTGTGCAAGCGAGACGAATTATCTAACCGCAGCCCGTCTCTTTCCGTCGAGGTGTAGCGGGGGGGTTACCTCGGCCCACGTATAGTACGATTCTAGCGGGTAAATTCACGTCACTTTCACTCAACTGTAGTTCTTATTAGTATTCATAATTAGTGGCTAAAGTCACGTGTATAGTTTTATTCATAATATAACACAAAAATTAAAAATTATTGTACACATCCACTCGTTAGCGCGGCGCGATGCGGACTCAACTTTGATGACGGACTCGACTTTGATGTAGGCCTTCTTGATGCATGGATTTTATAAAACAGTTGACATTATTAAACATTTTTTATTACATACTAGCGAGCTACCAGCTTCGCATGGGTGCATTAGTGATATTTTATGCATGTATTATACAAGACCTTCCTCTTGAATCACTCTATCTATTAAAAAAACCGCATCAAAATCCGTTGCATAGTTTTAAATATTTAAGCATACAAAGGGACAGAGAAAGCGACTTTGTTTTATACTTTGTAGTGATAATTAACTTTATTATCAATTTTGTGTTTAATAAAATATGAATTTAGTTTTCGTATGTCGTTTTAAATCTTATTTATTCATTCGCATGTAGAACACATTTATAACCCAGTTTAGTACTTTATATGACTGGTTATACGTGCAAATTGTAGCATTACCAAACCAAAGGCTTAAATGTGTATCATATAACAAATGATTATTATACTTAGATACCTGTAATATGTGTAACTTTAAGCCACCACACAGTTATGTAATGATAACGCGCTCTAATCCCCATATAAATCACAGGCTTGCGAATTTATGAGCCCACTGAGCATATACGTACATATTATACGTAAATTATCACATGTCACGCGCGCTTAAAAACACAACGCCCTTTTGATATATCGCCTATGATAACGCGAATTACGCGCGTACAAACTTTTTATAGTCTTTACATTTAATTTTTATACACGGCCAGTTTATTAATGACATTAGGTAACTAAAAGACGATAAAAAAAACAACAAACGTCAAATAGAACGTTTTGAAAATTTTGGAATCTTTTCAAATTCTATTGTGTTCTAAACACGTGGCGGTGTTGTCATATCTCAAAACTTTTTTCCTACCGGCCAACATGTGTTATTATTATTCAGGTCTTCATTCACCTTTCTTTGTACGAACAATGCTAGTCCACGGAACTATGGCCCTCTTGTAATGCGTGTCATTATGTTCAAAGCATAAAAGAACTGAGAATGTTAGAAGAAATATGTTACGCGTTTATTCAATGTGTATTTCGGATGTAAAACAAACTGACATCGAATGTAAATACTATTGTTGAGTGTTGTCATACGTAAAATAACATTCATAATAGTTATCTAATGGCCTTTTTGATGAATGGACAGTTTGCCGGTGAAATACTTTCGTTATTTGTGTTGGTTTGTGTACCAATGTTAAATTCATGAATTTAACTTTCTTTATTACTTGTCTAGACGGACTTGTCTACTTTTATAGATTGTTCATCGACTTATCCACTAGTAGGGTTAGTCTGAACCCAGTACGCAATTCATTTTTGAAAATAATCAGTTAAAGTATCAAGTGGATATAGACAAAATCTCACATTGTTTATGAAGTAGGATGTTCCCTTTAGTATAGGTATGAGCTGCGGACTACCTAGTGGGTTACCGGGATTCCGACTCGAAAAGTAGGAGTAGAAACGGTGTGAGTTTTAGTCAGTTGAAGTCTGACACTCCCTCTCGCCTCGCCCAAGGCGGGAGAAGCCATTAGAAGATCTCCTCCTCACAATAAAAATGAATATAAATAAATAACATTATAGGTACATGTATCAATTTAAAAACATTATGTCTCTCAAGTTTTACCACAGTGATAGTTCGGTTCAATCCTAACTTCTTGCCCAATTGAAAACATTATAACAGACACATTATTTGTATCAAAAACTTATATCAAAATTAAAACTACTCTTACCAATCAAACAAAACCTTTATTTTAATTAGTTATTATTCATCACGGCAGCTATAAGCTCACAGAAATAGGACAGCAGCGAGATAAAAAAAATACATTTCATCTGATTGTGTATTTTATCGCTGTGCATATTCAATGTATTGTCTGTGTGCCCGTTTATCCACGGTGGCATAAATACGACACGGTACTTTGACCGACAACGGCAAAAACACAGCCATACATTGACATATCTGTTCAAAAATGCACCTTATTGCTTAGAACATAAGTGCATCTGTATAGTTAGAGGATTGTAACATTAAGTTTGTGGTTCTCAGTACGCGGATCTGTGGTGTTGGTTGCCCAATAGGAACTCTGCGCGTGAGTTGAAAACTTGAGAACAAAATGTATTGTCTTTTAGATAGTTATGCTAATAGTGTGTTGTTATAATAAAATATTGTATTTTTTATGGAAAACCCCGTTGACTAAGATAGTTTCTTGGATGTTTCAGTTCAAGGGTAGACGTATCCGTTTGAGTAAGTTGTGACTAATGAGATGTGGATAATTTGTAGGACGCGATACTGTGACGTCACTCTCTTCTCTTGAAGCAATTGCTAAATAATAACTTCTATTTATATGTGATGAGATTTCTTAATGTGAATCTGGTTTTAATATAAAATATTCTGAGGTCTGGTCGAGGGATTAAAGTGGTATGTTACTATGTTTAGTTGTTCTTCTTTTAGCTAGGAGATTCATTCAAATATAAAAGATAGTCAAACAAGGAATAAAGTTCCGGAATAATGGCTTTCTTCAGTAACTATGTGAGTAAGATGTGCTATGAAGATGCGCCGCCGCAAAGTACCTGTGTAAGGAAGATACGCAGCTCGAGTATGCGATGTATCGATAGTTGCCATCTATAGCACGCTACTTTCCATATAAAAAAAAATATTTTAGCTAAGTCTGTTTCCACCTGTGCTAAGCTATGTGTACCTACCAATATGATTTGTGGGAGACAAATACATCCACAGCAACGTAGCATAGCACATCTCTTGTGGAAAAACAGCCTAAATGAGATCTTTCTGTATATGATTTCACAGCCATATTTGTAAAGAAATACAATTCTTTTACAACCAATTCATTCGTAAGCAATTATCGTACTTACAACAATTTCCGTATGACAATAACTATGCAAAGGAACAAGCAACAGTAGCGAATCAACATTGAACATTTATTTACAAAATATTAACCATTTCAGCACAGTAAGCGTCCACAATACCTGCCTCTTTACTTCGAATGGGAGCCCTAATAGGCGTAACGCAAACACAAGTGTACTAGGCCCATACATTCCATACAAAATGTACCTGTTACTTGTACAGGACTTATAAAGTTCCTTAAAACTTCCTGTTCTATAACCGACAAAGGGAATCGCGAATTCGACACGCCCAAATCAAAATACATTATCGAGAATTGCGAAAATTGCGTCGGCGTTCGCACAATCAATCAAGCGATAAGCCAATAAACCTCAACGATGCGCTTTTGAATCGCGAATTCGATTTTTGAATTCGGCCTTTTGTTGGCATGGCCGGCGGCGCGCGATCCGACTTGCACAATGAAAGGACAACCGGAAGCGAACGTCGGTGTCTCCTTATGAATGGGGCGAGCTTGATCGCGTTCAGGAACTATTGGACGATGTGGATACATCAGGTCTCGTAGCGTCGGCAAAAGAATTGGATGTATTTAAGTAACTTTTTGAATTGAGAGAATGGCTTCTCAATTTGAAGATGGATAGGTAGCGCATGCTTTGTAATTTTGGATGGATCTACGAGGCTTGGTAGATTTTCTAAACGTTTGTTTTTCTTTATGTTTTATAGCAGGGGGTCTTATTCTTACCTAGTCTACCATTACGTGGTTAAGTTATAGGTAACCTACAGAAAACTTTTAAATGCGCAAGAAACAAATAAAAATATTCCTAAACTGCTTATCCTAACCATACCTACATGATTATAAAACTATCTATCAACAAAAAAAGTATTGTACAACAATACAACGCCCCCTATTGTAAACGGGCTGGCATTGTAGCATCGTGCCGTGGCCTTATAAAAAAAATACGTCCGGGGTTGCCGCAGCAATAAAATTAAGGGCCATAAAAGGTGGAAATTAATAATGAAATATGTATTACATCGGTATAATGTTGTTAGGGGTCCCGTTTTAAATGAATGGGCTTTGTCACCGTTTGACTTGTACCTTTTGTGTGGGATTGTCCGTGAAATCGGTCGAGATGTATGGCTACAGTGTGTGGACGGTGGGAATCTTCCGTGTTGCTGAATGTTTGATGGTTTTACTAATTGTTGAGGCGGGTGTCGTTTGTAGTGAATTTGCAATGTATTTTGTGTATTTAGTATGATTGAGTGCATTATATTTTAAGCCAACTGTAGGAAGGGTATTGTTTTTCGCGCGTATCTTGCATGTATGTATATTTGTATGAGTATATAATATTATAGCATATCCAGAGAACATAAGAGAATTATTAAAAACTAGCTGACCCGGGTTTTAGTACCGCCTCAAACATTATTTTCTTTCCTGAACTTCTAGCCGTTCTCGAATTTTAGTGAGACTAACGAAAAGCTAATTATTTATGAACGATAAATTATAGAACTGCGTTGCATAGTATTCTCTGAATGTTTAGCGAGAAGCGACGGTCCAAATACAATTTCCAAAAGGTGATGAATACTTCTTGAATACTCAGTTATCTTAAAGCCATCGAAAGTTTTACCTTTAATATCTCTCAGCACATATTTTACCATAATGAAGAAGAAATTCAAATAGAAATTACTCAGCCATAACACACGAGTAGGTTCTATCTACCAAAAAACGACGACGGTGGTAACAACTTTTACTGACTAGGGCGTGTCTGTAACCGCAAAATCAATAAAATTACAATAATTAATGCGTTAAATAAGAATATCTAAAAGCTAGGTGCAAATATTAACTGCTACTACTGCATAGCCACACCCAGATCTTCTCGCATTTTTCCTGTTCACCGATCGTCTTAACAGATACAGTTTATCCTTGTTGCAAAATTGAATGTTAAATATTGTTAAGTACTCTACTATAAGTATGCGGTACAGACCGACATTGTGTGGTAGTTATTTAAACGAGCAGACGTATCACCTCACGGTAAGCAATCGCCGCCGCCCATGGACACCCGAAACACCAGAGGCGTTACAAGTGCGTTACCGGTTTTTTACCACCACCTACCACCCGGTAGGAATTTAAAGGTTGTTGGGGAAGGGGGTAATTGGGCATCCGGTAACCTCACTCACACAATAAAACAGAACGCAAGAATTGTTTCACGTCGCGTCGGTATCACTCCCGTCGAGCCGACCCATTCGTGCCGAAGCAAGGCTCTCCCACACTTAAATTTATTATAATTTAAATAGATTTAGACAGCAAATCATCAAAACGATTACTTAATCATCACCAAAAAACAATCAAAAATAAAACGTCTTGCAATAAATTATTTCAAAATTATGACAGACTACACGGACTCGTAGAAAGTTACTTTCTCCATTTCACAAATTGGGTTTCGTTTACAAAATTAAACTTTGCGTTTTTGAAAACGTATTTTGGCATTTATTTTAAGGGTCATAAGGTTGTGTGTGAAGTTTGTTGTATCTTTGTTTGGTGCTTAGCGCTTTCTTTGCGTCGCCGGCGGATGAGGTAAAGCCGGTTCGAGCTAATTAGTGTTAATCAAATATTGTCCTCGTTGGCTTTAAACTAGTATTTCGTGTGTACTAATGCGGAATTTGAACCTCTCAGTGGGTGGGAAGCATGTGAGAAACGTTTGTGGTCATTTGGCAAGAATTACTGACCTTCGGACGAGGAAATGTCAAAGATTTTGCCATTTTTGTCTCTTGTACGTGGGTGTATTTAGTTCTGAGTTCAAGGTTTTGGAACATAAAGTAATGGTGGGTTAATTATTCGAAAGGTTTGTAAAAAAAATGATAATTGGTTTAAAAACTGGAATGTATTGGTCTCCATTTCTAATCTTCCCATAAATATCCTTAGAGCTGATTTAGGGATTAATTACATATTATTTGTTTTGATAGAGACCTAGCAGCGCTCTCTAATATACCAGCAAAGTCTTTTAAACTGCGATTTCTAACCCACACGACTAACTGCCGATTTCAATAACTGATCTCAATCCAAAATCGATCGATCGATCTAAAAATTTTAGATTAAGATCGGTTATTGAAATTAGCAGCAAGCCAGGAGATTGTGACTAACTTAGGTAGAGAAGACTCATAGTCAATTAATGGCAGGAATATGACGAAGATTTGACAATAAATGAAAATTGTAATTACATCATTTCCACGTGTCAACAACTAGTGACAAAACTCACGTTTTCAAAGAGTGAGTTTATTTGACAACGGAACAGCTGAATTTGTGTTAAGATTGCAGTATTCTTAAATGATATCAGTATTCTAAATAATACTTTAGTGTATAAACATCACGCAATACAAGTAAAATACAGATCGGGTTAGAACTAGATATTATTCTTTGTCGGGTTCCGTAGCAAAACAAATGCTTTCTAAAATAAAAGCAATTCATTTTTAAGTTCAGGGCCTTTTAGTAAATTTTACTTTTCATGTTTTTATTTATTTTCAGCCATGGTCGTGCCACTACTCCTTCCACTCGTCTCTATGCAGAGCTCTCTGTGGCCAATACTTTTTATGTAAGAAAAATATTATGGTAATAGGATAGATGTAATTTTTTATTATAATGTCCGTCTTAGAGTTTGTTTTAAAATATTAGACACGTATTTTGACAAAAAATTGTAGTGTCAAATTACAAAACAACATATTTTGGCGAAGTACGAAATTCAAAACAAACAAGTAGATATACTACATAATTATATGCACACGACACGAAACCATTATTTTTATCTCAACCGATTTGTAAAAGCATCCCAAAAACAGCACACGGCACACACCCTTTAAGACAAACAGATTCTATAAATAATAATGAACCAAACACCTAGAACAATCAGAGGTGTCATCTATTTAATCTTCTACCACTCTTTCTGAGCAAACATAGGAAATTGTGCCTTATCAGGGATTATATTAGACAAAGAATTCATTGCACCGTCAGTCACCAAAGTAAATACAGCCTGACAGCCGCCTTATCACCGTCGTATGATGCTGAAATGTTCGTGGAAAATTTCTTTTAATTACTCATATACACGGTGTAACAAAAAGGGGGTATACATATCAAGTGCACGGTTTCTAGATATAGCAAACGATACGGGAAGGGTTTTTGTAAACTCATGTTTTCATGGAACGAAGTTATGGATTTTTCCAAAAAAATCCAAAAACCAAACATCAAAATTAAGTAGTACCAGTACTAGGCGATCAGATTGACAGAAGAAATGTTTCGTAATACTCGCGAGTGATCCCTGTAGTGTTGTGACACGTTTGTATGTTGATTTAAAATCAAGAACCATGCGACACCTAGAATTTGGTACCAATTTTTTTGTCAACGTATTTTAAGCTGAAACTTTGTGTAGATATTCTATTCAACCTGTATTCTTCAGTGCTTCTTGATGTATATGGGTATTTTGTTACACGCTGTATAAGTTGAGCCATCTGTCGCATCTAGATAACTTCAGTGGTCTGTGTAAATAGGTGTCAGGCACGTATAGATGATGTTTGATAAATAAAAATTGTGATGAAATTGTTAATAAAAGTTTGACAGGGTTGCGGTGTGATGTTTTTTTTCTTTTTTTCTTTTTTCACGAGGTTACAGGGTGATTTGGAAAATTTAGCGTAGTTGTGTACGCAATATTGACTCTTATGTGATAACTAGAAAAAAAATTGAAAATCATCACTATTGCGTAATGAAATCAATTTATTATGAGTTGATTTTGCTCATGTCTTTCATAGTTAATTTTTTTGTATTTTTGTTTAATCATAATAGGATGAAATATCCCTGCATTTAAAACAACATTAGGGTACCCTAAATATGTATAAAAAATAAGTGAATCGAGATCCAATCGCTATAAATATGAGAAATTATTTGCATCAATTCTTTTATTTGATTTTCCTACACCTTAATGAATTATTAGATACTACTTAGTCAACAAATGACGTCAAAACTTCCCGCCAACCCAAACCAAACCAACGACAACAATATTTAAACACGACAAACATTAGAAAACTCTTTAAAAAAGAAAAACACAAAAACATAACAAATTATGAGACATTATATGGATCAAATATTAAATATTTACACCAATAAACGAGAATTCAATGTTTACAAGCAAAATAATACGTAAGTCAGAAGACAAATTAATTTATAATGTTGCCAGAATTGAGTTTGAGTAGGCACAGATAATTAAAACCAATACAGTAACAGTATGATAATATTAGTTGATACAAATATTTATTATATGCATTACTATCAGGAGATGCTCACGTGTTGTGTTAAGACTTTGATTGGCTTAATTTATACAATAAAGACATGTTTATAGACGACCTAGTTATTTGATTTAGTTATAATAAAAGAATATGTTTAATTTGCGTGTATGTTTGTTGGTATTAATTATAATTAGATAGTACCTATTACTGGATTTTACTAGACGGTTCCAGGTATCATTGGACACTTGTTTTATTTTCAGTAGTGGACGACTTTTAATTGAAATTTGATGAATATCATATTAAATCCAGTCAAAACTATTAACCCGTCGTGTGCCGAAACGTGAATCGACGTGAGACAATGTATTTTCTATTGTGTCTTAAATAACGGCATACAAGAGGCTAAATGCTTAAAAAAATAATACTTTTCTACGCAATTATAAAATATTTAGACGTAAAAAACTGTATTTGCATCTGAGTTTCATTCTATAGTAAAAAGTCTACAATGTATCTTCAAAATACGGCAAGCAACTTGCCTTTAATATTGAAATTCATTGAAACCCGACAAAACACCCTTTAACCTATAAAAAATACACAATAAATATAAGTAAAACTGCCAATAAAATAAAAAACAGTACATACACAGCCTAACACCCGTCCACAATAACTACGTAATTTAATTTTATCTGTGATTTTCCATTGAGTTTTGTCCATGAATTATACAAAATGGCCGCTCAACTCTAACGATTTCAGCAAACATAATTATTAGAAGTCGCACGTCCACTTTTATGTTTGATCTCACTTATTGGCCAACCAGTCGGCCACAATTTTCATATTGTCACATCTATTTAGTACGAAATGAATTGATATTCAATGTTTTTCAACGCTTAGTGCTTGCATACATAACAAATGTTTACGAGTATTTATACAAGTATTTATCTATAATTTTTTTCTTGTAAATGCTCCAAGTTTTCGTGTACATAATAGATTGTTTATTTATTGTGCTGTAATAGTTTTTTTTTATACGCAAATTCGCAGGAAAAACAAATTATGTGTGAACGATTTTTGTATATAAAATAGGTATGACGATGTTTTTCGTGTTTAGTATATTTAACTCCTATAGGAAGTCCTATTAACTACAGGCTGTTATGTTTCCAAGAAACTAATATAGATCTTAAGCTTAATACAAACAAGGTCTATATTAAAAGACGAGACTAAAATTGTGACATTTATAACAGTCTTCCAACCCACTTAAATAGTGTCCAAAAACGGATACAAATTTAATACCAACCCATACAAAACTTACAAAACCAACCTCCAATCAAAAACCATCCGTAAATTTAGACCTATAGAGTACAAAGTCATATTTTAGTGACTGTTTCTGGCTAAAGTAGGTAGTAAATTAACATGAACGTACGACATACGACCGATGCCATCAATTACATGTGTGTCGCTAAATAAATACGCGTTACCTATACGAATCTGTACGCCAGAATTGTTACTGCAAACAGCTGGCCTTGCGCTTTTGAACTGTGCCTCGTTTACACTCCTTTGTCAGGCTAGTTACTGTCTTGATGAGTGTGAATTGGTTTGGAGTTTGAACGTGGCGTATAAGATGTGTGTAGTTGTTTATACATGGAACTTAATATAATGTAGTAACATCCTATGATGGCATTTTTATGCTAGTTCATATTCATAAAATCATTCAAGAAACGAACGTTGAAAATAATATCAAATGGAACATTTTTATTCGATTATATCGTTATTCTTACACGTCCATTCAGTTTTTATTAGCATTACTCTTTTGTACAAATTAAATTAAACTATACATTACGAAAATAACAAAGCAAATCAACCGAAAAGACAAATCACTCCAAAATTAAAATAATTCACGCACCTACGAACTCTACTCGCTCGCTACTAGCTAGTAAACGCAGCACGAAGCATAAAAGACTCCATAGAGGGTCACATTACTGTGTGACCGATAATTTGTGCAGTCAGGACTGGCCGGTCGTCTCATTAGCACCCTTGTAGCTTACCTACTAGCCACAACCGCTGTAGAAAAGGATCTAACACCACTTTATTACTTACATAACTGTGGAATTCATAGTTTTTAAAGAAATTTAAGTCTTTGAGTGGACTCGCTTTACAATTTCATTATTACTTGGCTAAACTGAAACATATATTTAGATATAACATTCTTAATAAGAGATTTTTTCTACATTACAATCTCAAACTATTGATTACCCATATTATATATCATAATTTTATACATCACAAACGTCCCATTAATCACGCCACTTACTCGTCTCAAAGCACGTTCAAACGCAGCACAGCACAAAAAGGGTATAGAGAGGGTCACATTAAACCGTGTCCGATAATTTGTGCAGTCAGACGTCTCCACTCATGTCATTAGCACATGAGTCGCATGTAAAGGCATACGTAGTATATTATAACTACTGTGAAACGGACCTAACAAGCACTTTACTTACCTTATAGGAAGACTTGTAGTTTTTGTTATGTCATTTATTCTGTCTATTAATAACCGACTTCCCAAAAAGGAAGGGGTATGTATTTTTATTTTAAGGATACAGAGGTAGTGCCGTGCCTTATATCGCGTCATCCAAGGCAGGAGAAGTTAAAAGATAACTTTACCCCATTTCTCAAAAAAAAAGTTAAGTGATTTGTACTCATACTCAACACACGTTGATATCATTGTCATCATTATCAGCCTATTACCAATTACACACATACACAAAATCATATCTAATATCTTATTTATCTGAAGTAGAACTTAGAGGTAGAAATAATAAAACAACACTAATACAATCAAATCATTACAAGCATTATAATTTGCTACGCAACTACGCTGCTACGAAGTGCTACGCTTGCTACGCTTTGATCAAAATCGTTACATTTTACTTATCATATTTGTAGTCAATCATTAGATGTATTGGCTTTTTTTGACTATCCTCAAAAAAATCTTGGATGATTCCAATGCCTTGTCCCACCTTGGGTAAGGCAAGAGGAAATGTCAGACTCTTACTGACTAAAAACCACCCTGTTCTTACTCCTGCTCCTCGAGCCGGAGCCGCGATTACCCGCTAGGCAGTCCGCAGCACCTGAGCCAAGCTGTATTTATTGGCTTTCTAGTTATGGATGAAACCTGCAGCCTGTTTTACGGGACATACCCGGTGATTTTCTATAATATAAAAATGAATAACTAAAAGTATTGCAAATCGTGAATCTCGAGACCAGTCCAACCGATTTCACTTCTTTTTATCGAGTCGAACCGAACTAACTAATTCTTTTTTTGTAGATTTGTTGGGATCTAATGTAAGAAAAACTTAACAATGATACGTAGAAAAATATTCAAAAACAAAGCTCGCAGGGTCCACTAGCTTTCCTTAAAAATACACTAAAGAGTTATAAATACCTATAATATTCATAACAAAGGAATTTAAATGTTTAGGTAAAAATACCACCAGTAGTCATACTAAACCAAACACCTATTTTATAAAACCCGGTCAAATGTACAAATGAAATCGTTCATTGAACTTTGTGATCGCAATGTCACGAAAATATGTTTTTAAGTACAAAATAATATACCTACATATAGAGTATAAATAGGTATGTATATGTGTAAATAAATCCACAATACTGAGGTAAATTTTTCTCTAAAATGGTCTGACCACGAAAATTCTCAATGTTAAGCAGGTAAAAATACTCGTACGTAGGAATTTTCTTGTAAATGTCATTTTAAGGGTATGGAGTCAACGTTTAGTGTTTAAAACAAAGAGACTAGTGATGTAGGGTGATTTTGTGTTGATGAGGAAAACCTTCTTAGGGTGCTTTTCCACCAGAGATGTGTTATGCTACGTTGCTGTGGATGCGTTTGGCTTCCACCAATCATATACATTGGTACACATAGCTTTACACTGGTGGAAACGGACTCATCTTAACTGTTTTTATAGGGAAAAATGCGTGCTAAGATTGGCTTCCCTACTATCGATGCGATCACTTTGCGGCAGCGCATCTTCATAGCACTAACTCGCACCGCTACATAGCTTAGTATCAGTGGAACGGTCACATAGATTCACAGCTTAGCTATTATATACTCGCTTACCGGGACTCCGGCTCGAAAAGCAGAAGTAGGAACAGGGTGGATTTTAGTCAGTTAGAGTCTGACACACCCCCTTGCCTCACCCAAGGCGAGAGAAGGATAATATTCCATTAAAAAAAACATAGCTACACAGCACGTCTCTGATTAAAAAGCACCCTAATACATAATAAACAATCCATGTCCATAATTTAAAGCAAAAACTTCTACTAATTAAAAAACAAACCTTCACCCTTGAACCAAAAACTGAAAGCGGCCAAATGACGTCA
This sequence comes from Spodoptera frugiperda, assembly GCF_023101765.2. Taxonomy (NCBI): domain Eukaryota; kingdom Metazoa; phylum Arthropoda; class Insecta; order Lepidoptera; family Noctuidae; genus Spodoptera; species Spodoptera frugiperda. Next base: position 4,082,036 of record NC_064219.1, on the reverse strand, counting down.
CAAAAGTTAATAGACACAGATTATCAGTTTCAGAGACAAATTACACAAGTGCTTGTAGTAAGCGAACCAAAAGCGTTTCATATATAAATATTATGTTTATATATTGATAGAGTAGAGCGTTTGTCAAACATTTCAGTGTGCGATGCCAATATTAACTCTAGTTATCGTCCGCGGGTGAACCCGGCTACCAAGGTCACGGGCAAGGTCAAACAGTTTACATTTACACTGTAAATATATTGTGTTTTCTACAAGTTGTCACTTCTGTAATAAATTGTTTGGCTACCATTTTTGATTTGGGACAGTTTTCGCACTTAATTTTGACCATTATTATGTGTTTTTGTTTGATGTTGGAATTAGTGGTGTCGTTTATGGTCTTGTGGGTCATTTGATCTTGTTGTTGAAATCAGGGTTGAATGTTCTTGTGGATGTTGTTGGATGTTCAAATCTTTTTAAGGGGGAAAATCATCCAATGACTTCGCCTTAGGCAAGAATTGTAGAATAGCTTAGGTCTATTTTTTCTGTCTGTATTGCAGAATAGTATTGTCCAAACAAGAGTTCCATTTTCAACTCTACAGATTTTGTCCAGGCAATGTATTTTTGAGTTTCAATTGTTTCAGACTAGTCTCATTCTAGGTGGCATTAAATCCGGTAAACGAGCAGACGGATCACCTGATAGTACGCAATCCCCGCCGCCCATGGATACTTGAAATACAAGGCGTTACAAGTGCGTTGCCTTTTTTAACAAATTGCTTCATAGTTCTTTGAGGAATCAAAATTGCGTCTAAAATATTCTATGATACACAACTCCAGGTGGTAACTGGGGTATTTTAGACCACGTTAAACTATCAGTTATCATACGAAACTTAGATAAGAATCGTTTACAGGTAATCAAATGTACCAAAAGTTTTACAAGTCCCACTAAGGATACTTTATCGCCCTTTGTGGGTTACGAAGGGTAGATAACAGTCGCGTTTCGTTAGATACTGATATAAAGTCATAACTTGTTAAGTGAAAAAAGAATAATCTGAAATATGTATAATGAATTAAATTAGTTATTAATAGTTGGTGCGATAAGTTTGCAAAGACCTAATAAGTTAACCACCAACATAAACATTCCTTTTTACTAATCCTTGTGGATCAAGAATAAAACAAACGACCATCTCCCTTATAATACCAACAAGATCAATGTAGAATAGTTGCCAATTGACTCCCCAACGAAATAAATGGATTTGTCCAGCACTAGCTACACTCCAGCTTACTCTTACTTACTAGACTATCCCAAACAGCTTAAACATCAACCGTCCAAAAATACTACAAAGCAATTATAAACAAATTACGTAAAACCGACAACACATGAACAGTACACACAAACCTACTGACTTAGTTCAGCTTACAACCCAAATATTTAAAGGATTAGCAAAGAAAACATTCAAATATTAATGGGTCCGCAACAATCGGCATATCTCTAGTTATATTTAATTTATCAAGGTAAACTTCTTGGATTACATTGGCAGAGTTACCAAATATTTTCCCGGCAAGCGATGTGTGTGCTGTGTACATATTGTGTGTGTGTGTTTGTGTGTTATGTGTAAAGCACATATTTAGCTGGGCCCAATACAAGGCCCCTTGGCCTTATGCGCCAGAGAAAACTTCAGTTTACTTTTGTAACTTTTGAGTAAATTATTTTTGAATTGGTCTGGGAATTGTGTGATGTGAGCACCTGTTTGAGTGATCATAGTTTGATTTTGTTTGTTGTTTTGTTATTGAAGTTACTAGTTTAGTTTTCGCAAATATATTTTTTTTATTTGTGTCTTAACGTTTAGTTAACGCAGACATTTGATAGCGTTTTTAATTTTGAAATACAGTACAGTAACTTTTTACATCTTCTGCAATTGTTATCTTACTACATACATAATTATACTCAGACAACTTAAGTTAACATTAACAAAATAATATAACATCCAATAAAATCGATAAGATCAATACAAAAATAGAAGCGCCACCCATTTTCAATATTGATTTTCAAACGTAACGCCTTCAGGCAGTCACCTCTACAACGACCCCGCAAACACGGAGCTTAAAACCAATAACATATAAAAAATAAGCAAATAAAATACTCCCAGTGTCCTCATTAATATTCTAGAATTATAAAGGTCTTTGTAAAACAGGTCTCCGGAGAACAAACTCTTGCGCAGCACACGCCGGCCGCTCAGCAAACAATATGGCCGCGATAACGCCGCCATCTTGCTTTTATCGAGGTTACACACACTGGAATTTTAAATTATTATTTTATTACTACCGTTTTAACTCGCTTAGTTTGTTAAGCTAGTTTTATTACGTGTTAAAGTTTATATTTTTATTCGTTGTAAAGTCTAATGTGGTTTTATTTCGTAATAAAATTTTAATGATGAAATCACTTAGGTTTTGGTACTTAGTAAATCAAAGTATTATAGTCTTCTGAATTCTAAGCCTCACTACAAAAATCCATTAGTAAAGAGAAATTATTATTTTTCCTATAAGTCTAAAATCTAATATCTATCTTTCTAAAAAGAAAGTAAAAAATATTTAAGTCAATATAAAATGAAAGTCAAAACATTTATTCCCATCAAACCATAAATAGGTCCTTTTATAATGTCAACAAATAAAGAAATAAATAATAGTCTGTCAGTCAGTCCTAACGAAGCTAGGTGCTTCGTTTAGATATCAGTCCATTTCCAAAATTGTATATAGCAACCCATTAAACTTCAATAACTAACCTAACCTCCAACAACCACACAACACATTTACAACAAAAACAAACACAACACACCTATCATAAAGAAATGCAAGCATCAAAAGTGCATCACGAATGCGTCAGCGTCGCATTTCGCAACGCAAACACTAACAATTAACATTGACTAAGATAAAACTGTTGTGTTTAGTATAAAAACAAGCTAATCCAAGCAGGGTGAGACGAGAACAAATTTGCTGTGCTAACAATCATCCGGCACCCAGCGCATCGGAACGTATGAGTAAGGGTGTGGACATATTATGAATTGCTAAGCTTTGGGGTGTATACTCGTAATATTGCGAATTGAACAGGGAATGCTACGGTTTGGGGATTGGGGTGTATCTCGAATTGAATACTTGGGTAGAACCGTTTGATGGTAATGATATAAACGTTGGACCAACCTAAATTCCTTAAAAAAAAACTAAAACATCTAGTTTTACTGTAATGGATATAAAGAAATGAATATGAGCCTCTTGTATGGCTTGAAACTAGTCTACCAGACGTCAAATAGTTACGTGAGTGAGCCGACAAACATATTAATTTGTATTGATACAGTCCAATTGTTGTTTGTTTGAGCCACGCATCATAAAATGTCCTTATTAAGGGACTGTTTAGCAAAGAAATTACAGGGTTTGGGCATTTTGATACTAACTATTGGACTATTTTCGTCAGTTTTATTATGAGTTTTTGGAAATGAATCTCTGCGTAACATCACGTGGCTAGAAGTCACATTTGCGTGCCACAAAAATGTCCTTCTCAAACGTTTACTTTTGGTTATCTTCTACGAAAATGTATCTACGTCATCCATTCGGTAAATATGTGTTTAGTGGAGATTTCGCATAATATTTTCATTCGAAAGATTTTTGAGAAGTGTTTATAAGATTCACAACCTATATAAATTAACAAGAAGTACACATATAGGTATATTTTCTGTCTACTTTTTGTTTTAACTTATTAAATGTCGTTCAAACTTGTTGTTTTCATAATTTTTTTATGTAAAGGGTACCGGTATACGACTATATACAATTAGATACATGATACAATACATTCTAAAATATTTTATTTCATTTTCTGGTTATTGTGACCCAATCCCTTCGTCCGTGTAACAATTTCTTCGGTTAGATATACGATAATATAATATGAATATACCTATATTATAGCTAGGTCTGTAACCTTCATTCAAACACCTTTACCAATCAACTCCACTCCTACCCTATAACAAGAGTTATTCCTAATCCTAAGCAATTATCAAAAGCGGCCTCCGATAATGTAACCTAGCCCTAACGCCTAGCCGCTACACTGCAAATATTACTACTCAGATATACGGGCACTCAACTCCAACTTTGACTATCCTAGTGCACATAAGGCTTAGGACCACGTCATAATAATTATATGACGTTGTCTTAATTGCTATAATGAGTCAGTGGTATTAAGTACTTCCCAGAAGATAGGAGGGATTATTTCTTCTCAAAATTGAGAATGATGGCAAATGTCTAGTGATGTATTGTTTTACAGCCTTTAAAAGTGTTTAGATACGAAGAATTAAGATGAAAATTGTAGTCCACTATCTATCACTTTTTTACAAACCAGTCACTCTGTTTTTACAACACATTTATTTTGAACATGAACAAGCAAACTACTGTTGGTCACGTCCAGAAATAGACTGCGAGTCTGAGGACCTCACCGCCCGACCAGAACCAGACCACCACATTTAGGACCAGTAGGGCTGATGCCCGATCTGGAGTAGCGGACAACGTAATAGGTCACCGAGACTCAGGCTCAAAGCAGAAGAAGGAACGAGGTGGTTTTTAGTCAGCAAGTCTGAGTCGCCTCGCCCAAAGCGGGAGAAGTCATTGGATGATTTTCGTCCCAAAAAAAGGCTTGTCTTGTCTTAAAGATGTATGTGAGTAATTATCCGTTTAGTTGAAATAATAATAATATCACCGCCTCCACTAAGTATAGGACCAATTTGTTACCGCGCGTCAATGTTTGCACACATGCTTAATACATCTGCAGATCATATATTTTATGATAATATATCTTAACAGTAATAAAATTATTCATAATGCGTGATAATTCGATTTTATTGTTTCAATTTTTACCCGACTGTGGGAAGGATTATTGTTTTTTGCATTCGTATCTTATTTTATGTGTTCTTTCGATGGGTGATGGTTTCAGTTATAGAAAATTGTCACGTTTTTAGACTATGTGTGTAACAATGAACCCCTCGACATAACGAATCGATCTGTGTATAAAATCAAAACTGACCAAATGATTAGCGTCTAAACGTTTGATGACTTGAATTTCTCATACAAAATTAACGTTGTGCTGTGACGTCATTGTGCCCGGAAATTGAACATGAGGCCCTTACCCGGCAGTCATACTTGCAACTCGACCAACGAGGCAGTCAATTTATATTTAAAGTCACATAAATATAAAAGGGGATGAACCTATCCTTGATCATTCTGACAATGATTTCGTTTCATACCATGGGTTTTTCGGTAAAAAATGCCCAAACAGTTTTTCTGACTCAGAAATCGAACCCACACTACAATACTTATCATCATCATCACCACGTATCTATATTTCGAAAACCCCATCCACAACCATGCACATGTACCCTTGGCACCGCACATGCGCAATCCACGAAGATCACACTGTAATCGCGACGAGCTTGCTTTTCAAATATTAGTGTTTGGCAAAGAAATCAAGCCGTGGTCGTTTGTCCGTCTGTTTGTCCGACACGACCCCAATCGAGCTGTTAACACGACCAACTATATAATCCCTACAGTGTCACGTTTTTGTTTGTCTGCCGTATGCAAAATAGGAGAGATGTGTTATGTTTTTGATGAGGATGTGTTTGTTAGAATCGACTGCCTCGTTGCTTTGGCTGACGTACTCGTAAAGGTGCTATCAGAATAAGTTAGTTATTCTGTTGCAGAATCTTAATTTTCATCTTTATTTTAATACACGATTGTTGCAGTGGCAATTGTAGACTTGAGTAGGTGACTAAATTGTTTTTTAAGTTATATAAAGCAATCGGCGCCGCCCATGGACACCCGAAACATCATAGGCGTTACAAATGCGTTCCCGGCCTTTTGGGGGTTAGGAATTTAAGGTTTGAATTGGAACTTGAAACGGGATATTGGGAAGATTGGGGATCGTACATCATATAACGAAACCGACGCACGTTGTTTCATGTCGGTGTAAGTAGATACTGCAGAAATCAATGAAAAATGTTTTACTCAACAGTTTCAAGCGTTCTAGTGTTAGTGACCATGTCAGTTTAAAAATTCGTAAACCTGCATTTTACCCTAGAAGTATAACCTAGAACAATTTTCCAACAAATTATTCACTTCACCCATTAACCGAAGCACCTACCAACTAATCTCTTAAACCTCATTATGATCGGAAAGATCAAGAAAGAACCAAAACCCGGTGAAAGAAAACAATCAAATTACGATAATTAAAAAGTATTCCGAGTCAATTAAATATAAAATTCAAACATTCCGCCGAAGGTTCCTTCCTGCTTCGATTAATCCGTTTGACGGCAAGTTAAAAATCGTTTAAACGCTACCTGAGCGGGCCAACCAATTGAATTATTAATGCTGCCTCCACAAACGGCGAGGGTACATATTTACTCGTCGCGTAAATAGATGCGCACACACCCAACACGCGTTTTCTGCGCAGTATACGTTCGGAAAACAGATGAAATTTGCTCTTGGTAACAAAACGTTTTGAAGGTACGTGTTTTGCTTAAGAAATTATGATAGTTATCTGTCTATTATACAATGCTGAAATTATGATATTCGCTTTTGAGTTAAGGAAAAACATATCTTTATATGTAAGCACTTAATAGAACATAATCTCTACGCTATTCTCTTAAAACACTCTAAGTAGAGTTCCAAATCATTACCAAGACATTCTCAACATTTGTAGGAATGAAGTTACTCTTCGTAAAATCCATTTTTCACACAAATATGAATAATATTTTTGTTCAATATACTGTAATCGCGTTCTTGTACACAATACGTACGTAAAAGGCCGTAGATTTCCCGGTTGCGCGCGCCCCTTGCTGTGGTGTGAGTGCGGTTGCATGTGTGCGTAGGGTTGGCCTTTTGCGACGAGAGGGAGGGAGCTTCAGAGGGGGGAGAGACGTGCCTTAGCAGGAACTGTGGAGTCGCTCTCTCCTCGTATTTGCCGACTTGTGCAATTAACAGCTCTTTATGAATATTCAACAAGAGTCGAGATGCGAGTTTTTATATTAATTGATGTGTAACTTACGCGAAAACGGCTTTTGGGCCACTTTTGTATGTTTACTGTTAACATCCGACGCGTTACCACATTTTATTGTGAATTAATATTTTGTTGCTGTTTTAAAATTATGCTTTCTGCGTTTTTGTGTTGAGTTTTCGTCGTGTTTTATATTTGGGTCTTTAGGTTAAAATGTTGATCAGGCAATATATAAGGCAAAGATTACTAAAATTCTACATTATCCTTACTTCAAGCTTACCTTCTAAAACTAACCCACTATGACAAAGGAACGGTATGCCACCATTCTCTGAATATTTTTTCATACTACAGACATACAAAAGCAAGCGTCCTCATCACAAGAATCGCTAAACAATTTCCTATTTCGTTTAAAAGCAAGATCTCCATCACAAAACAATGTGAGCAGATCAATGCACCACCACAGACCCACGGTACAACAACACCAGCTATTTTATAACAAAGCCCGTTCCATTAGGGTTCTCTTTACCATAAATCCATTTTTCCAATAAGAAAATGGTACATAATGTATGATTTGTACAACCAAATCCACATACAACTCCACGCATCTACTGGAAAACTGCGTTAGAAAGAGACCCTATTGCGTTTGTTGAGAAAGCAACAACCGGGGATGAGTCCGCTGGCTTTGGACGCAACAAGTCGTAAGTACAGAGGATTGTGAAGATGGATTTTGAACTTAGGATTGTAAGTGTTATGGTTGGTTTTTGTTTAGAAGGGGTCTGTGTGAGCATTGTGCGTGTATTAAGGCAGAAGAGTACGGACAACAAATATTGATTCGGAGAGGGTGTGAGCGGGTGTGCTCGGTCCTTCGCAGGGGGTGGGGGGTGGCTAGGCGCACATAATTTGGACTAATTCCCTGTATGTTGACATAAGCTTGTCTGGTCGTTCAAGCTGCGGCCGATCAACTCAAAAACGTCTTTTACAACTTCAAAAGTTGTCCATTGATTAAGTGTTGGGTGACGAACTGCTGAAAATGCCTCGTCTTAAGTGCTTTGGTAGAAGCCTTTAAATAAAAAACATACTAAATGAGATTATACTTATAATAATATCTGGAAGTCTGAAGGAATATTGACTATGAGCATCACTATTGAGTATTTTAAGTAGGTTGTCCAGAAATAGACTCTTGTAGGTTGGGGCAACAAGCTTGAACTTTGATCGATCCGGAAATTCTCGGTAGTAGCATAGAATCTGAATACGTAGCTACAGTATGAACAGTCTAACTGAAGTAACCTTTTCTGAAATACAGGTCTGAGAACAGATAAAATATATGAAATGCTTACTAATGATGACATAGCATATAACGCAAACTTTTTATGGTATAAGCCAGCAGACGAGCAGACGGATCATCTGATGGTAAGCAATCGCCACCGCTTATGGGCACCCGAAACACCAAAAGCATTACAAGTGCGTTGCCGGCCTTTTGGGGGTTAGGAATTTAAGGGTTTTGGGGAATCGGGGATTGGGAAGGGGCTAATTGGGCTTTCGGTGACCTAACTCACACAACGCAAAAGTTATATTACGTCGATTTTCTGTGAGGCCGTGGTATCACAATCTCCAAACCCCTCAACCAACCTTAGAGATTACGACAAACCCTCTTATGTAGAGGAGGACCGTAGTCCCGCAGTTGATAGACTGTAATGTGCTGATGATACACTCTACAAATACCTGCCTTCTTTTTTTCAAGATACTTACAAAAATATTCACAGGCAGGTAGGTATACATAATTATCTACATTATGTATGTTGGTTACCATCAAATATGAGAAGATAAAACAAGCCAAGCCATCAGTAGCACTTAGTATCTGCTTACAAACACACCGACATACATAATTCATGTTATGTATATGTTGCAGGCTGTCTATTGATGTTAGGAATTGTACATACAGTCTGATTTTGTAGACATTTGAGATATTTGATGAAGTATTATTCATTGGTGTTGAAGATTCCATTTTATTACAGGCACAATATAAGTATTACACATGCAACTTTTACTGATTGTTCACCTATGGTCTGAGAATAAGTTGCCCGGGTTTTTTTTTCTGAGGCTGAAAAGTCATTTAATTCTTGTCCCGCCTTGGGCAAGGCGAGAGGGAGTGTCAGACTCTTACTGACTAAAAACCACCCTGTTCCTACTCCTGCTGTTCGAGCCCCGGTAACCCGCTAGACAGTCCACAGCTCCGGGTACGAGACATAACATAGGTAGTTAAAATGCAATTAGAGATATTGTTTTTAAACAAAAGTTGTCGAATATAGTAGCCAGCCCAATCAGTCTAATTTATCGTTACTGTTTACCATTAAATATTGACATACAATTGCGATAACATTAGATAGACAAAACAAAAGAATGGCGCAAAGTCCCCAAACTGTTAGAAACATAGGTTTCAAACCTAAGCTTAACTTATTCCGGAGCTGTACACTGCCTAGTGGGTTACCGGGGCTCCGGCTCGGAGAACAGGAGAAGGAACGGTGTGGTTTTTAGTCGGTAAGAGTCGGACACTCCCTCTCGCCTCGCCCACGGCGGGAGAAGTTATCCTCCTACCCCCTTGTCTCATTTTCCTTCCTCAAAAAAAATCTTAAGTTATTGACATTTTCCCTAAATCTTAAGGCTACTACTGCCTTTAGCAGTTTATACCACGCCCACATAAAATGGTGAAATCATAAAACAGGTCCCTACTTAATCTACGTATAAAAACCGAATAACCTCTAACACAAACAAGATCTTATGAAGAAATTGAACATAAATTCAAATTATGTGCTTGGCAATATATTATTATTCTATTATGTACAAAAGCATACGCCACGCAACAGTCGTGCCAGTATGTACCTAACTATACATGAATGCAAACAAGACGGCATCCGCTACATCGCTTATCTCACTGAACAAACTTCGTTCGCTGTATCTTAAAATATTTCCATACACCTCGACTAACGTAAGAAATTCTTAGAACTCAGATAAGTATAAAAAAAAACTCGGGGAAACTTACCTTATACGATAGAATATTATTTTCGAGCATATTAAAGGAATTTCAAAACGACGAAATGATTTTAAGCCGCCATCTTGATTTTTTGGGCGGGAGTTTTGTGTTGTTGTCTATGATCTGTGTCATTTTAAAGATTGTCGTTAATTTAATGTCTGTTTTAAGTCAAAAAAAGTTAACAAGCAGGTTCGGCTAGCTAATTTTTTTTTTAATGGGACAAGCCCACGGGTAAGCTAGAAATCCTGTAAGCTAGAATCTACAGTGAATACAACCATGAAAACACCGGAACATTGAAGTTCGGCGCGTCCCAGGGACATGAATGACTGTCTGGGATCCCGCAACGAAATTAATCAGAAGACATTATTAGAGGAGAAGATAAAGAAAACGATAGTTTCCGGCTAGCTAAAACTATTTAAAAATCAAACAATATCTTTTTACAAATAAGTACTTCTTTGTTCAACAAAATCTGCAAGCTACAACAATAACAATCTGTTCCCACATAAAACGTTACTCAATAAAACTCGTATAAGCGGTGTGGTGCATAAAATCGCTTGTTTAGCCCCCCGGCACCGCTCCCTTAACTTGGGATGATCCGTGATCTTGCTCGATATTAGCACCGCGGGCGATAAGGGCCTATAAATAAAAAATACTTATTACAATCTGTAGGGTGAGTTCCGGTATAAATATATGATCCAGGGTTTTTTATTTTATTTTTTTGAGAGCCCAAAGGATGCCTCGGATGAAGGAAAATACATAAGGATCTATTTATAAGTCTTTACATAGATTGATCAGTTTAGAAATATCGGAAGTTGATATTTAATCTGAGATGGGGGTGATTCTGTTAGAATTTTTGCAGATATCAAAATTCTACATTAAAGGCATTCCAAAATATATATCAGGTAGTCATTAAATTATAGAATAGAATCTTGGGCAACCAATTAAGAACTGGAAACATTAAAGAAAGCATTAATTCATCGACAATGTTCATTGAGAGAAAGTCAAGATTTCCTAACAATTTATGCTACGATCTCAACAAACGCGACGGCTCAGGAAAGCTAATAATAAGAGCAGAATACACATTACCTTTACAACAAAACAGCAATCAACAAACATGAACAAAAGACAAAGAAAAAATTGCACGTGGAACCGGCAAAAATATCGGCGATTTTACCGAAAAATTGTGGGTCAAAAAGTTTCGGCTCACTCGGCCAGATTGCCTATAAATCTATCGGCATCAGTCGGCATCACTCCTATCCGCATCTCGATGCATTCGATGCTTTGAATCTTTATTTACTTTAATCGCTAGTTCGTTCGCAAACGCTTCGGGCAAATCCTGATCCAGTCCTGTTTCCAATACTTTTTTTACGAATCTTTGATTTGCAATCTGTACTAGTATTTGCTGTAATAAATGTTTTGTGATGTTGCTAAAGAATTTATCATATTTTTTGTGAAAAACTTTTCAATTAATGTTATGGTAGACATTCGATTCAGATACCTATGTTTTTATTTTATATTTATTTTACACTTTACCTATGTCGTTGAAACAATGGTGGATCTAATGCCAATATAGCATTCTCTAACAGTCAACCTTATTATACTATGTTCTTGGTGTATTCTTTACAAAACGAGCTAATATTCTATATTAGTATCCACCACACACTTGTACCTTATCAAAGCCTGTAATCCTACGCAAGTAAATGTAGACCTAAATATAAATGTCACACAACCACCCACGAAAACCCTTCAACCACAACACTTATAAAAGTACCATCAATTATATCCGTATTCGATTATTCAAACCACTTTTATTTGACCACCGACCAACTAACAAAGCCCTTACCTGATCAGCAAACAATAAACTGTCCACTTTCTACCCGTACCTAATTCATAATTAACGGCCGAAGCTTCGTGAGCGCGCGCAAGATGGCCGCCGGGGGGTCACGTGACCCCGCAATGCGTTTTTAATTGCAATCATTCCGTGTTTTATGTTGTTTGCGCACTTTCCATGTGTTTGCAGAAGCGAGGCCTTTATTTATGGCCGGTGGGAACGTCGGGGAATTAATTCGCTGATGTAATGCCGTCGAGGTATTAGCTGCGATTTTTCTTTTGGTCTATTCTCTTTCCATGTTTTTATGGAATTTGTTGGTGTTTTTTGTTTTGTAGATATGATGTGACTTAGGTTTTATTATAAAAACCTTGATTTTAAAAGTAAAATCACTTAACTTAAGACGGGTTTTTACCATGTCCATGTTTATTTCTGTCTATGAGTTTCCGATATTTTGTCACTGTTGCAAGCGCCATGATCACGGATGAACTGGAGTATCACGCTAGATTAAATATCCCGTCTTAAGTTCTAATGATAGTGTTAGTGATCATGTCAGTTTAAAAACTTAAAATCGCTTGTCAAAAGAATTGAAAGAACAACATTTCAACATCGATCTGTTCACAATCCTCTATACCGACGATAATCTAGTCTACTCAAGTTTTCTCTGCCTAAGATCTAGACCTAAACTCCTATCTAAGAACTGAAAAACCTGAAAAGACGTACCCAAAACCGAACTAAACCATATACACACTTACATACTTAATCTACTTACTGTACTAGTACATAGTTAGCAAGTATTACCGACTAGTGTTTGCCCATCGGCGGGCTCGTTTTGCATAAATTGTCGACTCGGCGCTTAAGTCGCGAAGACTTACTAAGTTTCGAAAATTAATGAAAAGCGTGCAAGCTCAGATGTACTTGAAACTAAGTAATGTAATAAATTAGGATTTGTTCGCTCTGTATTGTTTTATGCTGTTGTTATTGTTCGTTTTCTTAATGAATTCAATGTAAATACGAGTTAGGTAGGTACAATGGAAAGTTTGTTAGTCAACGCTTGCTAAGTAACAGAATTTTCTAGGTTATAGGTCTCTAATTTGTGTCTACGATATCTGTGGATAAAATAGAAAATCTGTCATGAAAATACTGATTAGAATTGTGTAGTTTTCTAGGTCAAAAATAAATTATTTTGACATTTCAATACAATAAAATATCCCAAAATAATTGTACTTTCATTCATTAATTTGGCGATATACTTTTTTTTAGGTAATTTTAGGGAAGTAAGTATGCTATTTGACGCAAAATATCATGACGTCATAAGTTGCGATCTCCTACAAAATTCATAAAAAAGTAACGTTTTTGACATTTCGATAAAAGTATTGAATTTGACTAATAGGAAACTACCGTATTGGTGTTGTCTTGGCATCTAAACATCAGCAAAATTAATGCCAAATTTAAACGTGCACAGTTCTTATAAATCGCTGAATTTCATCAAGCGACGGAACGAAATCCATGAAAAACAGGTCACTGACAAAATCAGGATGGCTGAAAACAATAGGTGGTTACATAACACACCTCAACATTTGTGTTAATACAATATTTATATTAACAAAGACACACCCAGCTTCACTGACAGACAGACTTACGGAAAATTCAATTTGACGTTTCAAAAATGCCTAATTTAGGATTAATTGAAATACATGCTTTGACTTTGACTTTGACACAAACAACAAAACAAAAATCTACACAAGACATAAAAACACGATTCAAAAATCAACCGCTAACAAGCGAACATCTATAATCCTCATACCGTTATTTATGACAAGCCATCAATATGTGCGTGAACGTTCAATTATTCTGTAGGACGAGGGCACAAGACATGGTTGGATGTGATAAAACGGGCCACGGTACCTAAGTAAATATAGAAACTTGAACGCATCTGTCTATGCGACCCCTGTACGTATCGAATTGAATCGAACGGTGATGGTTGCTGACGGAATAAAATGGTCGTCTTGTTTTGTTTGATTTGAAGTTTTGTTAGAGGTTGTATTTAAAATTGCAATGAAAAGTGCAAGATAATGAAAGTGTAAGGTCTTGTCTTTGATTTAAAAACGATAAGATAATAACTAGCTAAACTACTGAAGAACACGTAAAGCTTTTTATTTTGAGGGAGCAAATGATTTCTCCCGCCTTGCAGAGTGTCAGACTCTTACTGACTAAAAACCACCCCGTTCCTACTCCTACTTTTCGAGCCGGAGCCCCGGTAACCCGCTAGGTAGTCCGCAGAAAACGTTAAGCTAAGCCGTCGGTCCCAGTTGTTGCCTATACGAACATCTAAGCCAATTGAGATATTTAAAAATCTGACTACATCTAAAATTATTAGAAAGCGCATCAGCCTTAGCGGATTGTGGAGAGCAGAAGGCAGTTTGGCAAGAAGGAACACTCGCTTCACGTAGGATACTCTAACCCGAAATTAATTTGGAAAAGGCCAACAAAAACTTTTATCACAGTAATATAGATTTATTTAGATGCATCTAGTTATGTAAATAGGTATCTACAACTAAACTTATAGGTACTTAGCTTCATTATTATAAAAAAATATTACCTAAGTACCTATCTACTTACGAAGGATGTTTGCACTTCGGGGAGTCACTGGGATATCTACAAGTTATTGCAATGATAAGGAAAAATGCAAGCCGTTGACACAGTGCGTGGTATGATAGGTATATGTAGATACCTGTGTTAAGTAGACATCATCGACGGTTAGGTATACATAGTTTGAATTGGAATGATTCCCACACTTTATGTGGTGGCTGACTATGTATGTAAGAGACACCAAAATCTAGAAGCCTTAGGATTTTTTTGAGGCTATCTCGCGAATACAGTTAATCTAAATATTATTAGGTATTTACAGTTACCTACACTCACGTGTTAAGACATCGGTCTAGTACCATATCCATTTACTTATATTTTGTTGAACTTAACGAGTATGTATTTACTAACTAATTACCAAGTATTCAAAGTATTCTACGAAGTATAGTTCAATCTACAAGCACCTAAAGTGACCGTAACAAGAAACCAACGGTGAAGGTCCTTTCTATCAACAAATCACATTAAAAATATTACGCGCCAAACAGTTCAGTGACTCTAGTAATCCTATCAACATAATGGACAATACTGGATAGTGTTCAATTTAACTTATGTACGTAAGTGGCCCCCAAGAAATTGGATATTTTCCATCGCCACCCCACGTTAGTTCGCGCTTAGTCTGACCAATCCACGGATTACCTTTCTTGCGTACGGCAACCCCAGGATAATGGTGCGAAATTCGAGACAAGATGGCCGCTCCTGGCCCGCTCATTTAAGATATTACTTTCATTAATACACTTAACCTTGCTTTAATGGTCCCTAATTATGTTAAAACGGCCGAGGAACAAATTGGATGTAATATAACAGAGGTGAGGTATATTTTATACACCTAAAGAGTCTATAGTTTAATTTTTATATCTTTGCTAACCAGTGTTTATATTATTTATAGTCTGTGTAGTAATTCTAATTTTAAAATTATTAACAGTACAATGGAACCCGCACATCTATAAAACTTAGCAAGTAACGCCATCTATCTTCAAGTCGAGCAAAATATTGACAAAGCAGTATAATCAAACAAAATTATATCAATAGCTCCGTTAAACCTTTACTGGGGTCTTTTGAAATGATAATAATGTTACTTAATCTATACTAAAAGGGGTTTTTTGTATCCAAAATCAAGTTGAAAGTCCCATTAAAAAGACACAGCTCATGGTCGAATGACGGGACGAAAAAAGTTTCGCACACATTCACGCCGGCTCTTGTCCACAATTCTATTTGCGGAAGCAATTTCGCGAAATGCCACAATTTATTTAAAAATTACGCCCTTGTTTGTGTGGGTAAATATTGACGTGTTTGGTTTATGATAATGGCAACACTGAGAGCAGGTAGACTCGGCTAGCGACAATATTATTTACCTGTACACATATTATTTAATATTTACCATACCAATGTAAAGTTTACAATATAATATTTGTTAAGTATGCTCCTCTTTTGAAAGTTAGTGTTTACTCCTTACATGTGGTTTTTAATCATAGGTAAATTTGAAGACTAAACATAGGCGAGAGTGAATTGTTGACTTCATTCTGCTTATTAGACTCTAAACAGGTGTACTTGTTGTGTTTGTTAATCCAATTTTGTTTAAGTTTGTGTTTAAAGTTCTATAATTGTAGTTTAATCGTTTTTTTTAAGAATCTATTTACTCTATCAAAATTAAAGTTAGTTTCTACTGCCCTTTCCTGTTTTGAGGTTTCTGAGTTTTAAATAGATTTATTCGAAGTCTGTTTTTAAATGGCGTGACTTTCATCTACCTTCAATAAATACAAAAACAGGATCTAACAAGTACCTATTCAAATATTGTCTTAGTAGCCCTCAAGGTAGTTTACCATCTCCTTCTTCTAAAAAAGCCAATTACATTTATTTGAAATGTTAAAACATTCATCCTCCTTTTCCGTATCTTCTCATTGAAAGTCAAAATAGAGTCGTTACACTCGCCACCAGCGTCAAAAATACACACAGTAGCCGAGAGATCATAATAATCAATATACAAGTGTTGACTTATTACGACGTCGGCACTAGGCTGCCAAACAAACTCCTCGATCGAACGCAAAGTCAAACTGCAAACAATATCATCGTAGTATTTGTACTGAAACAACAAATTTGTAGCTAGCTTTAAATGCAAGCCTAACACGCGGGCACACACTCACCTTGTGTACTGAGACAATATGTAGGAGACTCTACTACGAACTTAAGCAACGCGACAAAATGAATCTCCGCTTGCGACTGATACGGCCCAATTCAAACACAGTCAGCGCCATTTTGTTTTGACAAGCGGCTATCTCAACGAACTCGGCGCACACCAAACTTAACCGTAAGAACATACCACTTAGAATCATATTGGGACAAAAGGCCGATGGTGTAGAAACATCGGAAATTAAGGGAGGACCAGACACGATTCTGTTTGCCGTCTAACGTGGTCCCAGGACGAAGTTACAAATATTTGACGTGTCAATTTTGTGAATGTTGACCGAGAATTGCGGTTAATATTCCCGACCCGAACAACCTGGCTGTGCGCGGCCACCCTTTAATTAAATGACTGAAATAGTCCAATTGTTAATTTATTAAGTCTACTCACTGGGTGGATATTATTAGGTGTTCAATTATTAATTGTTACTACACCGTGATTGGTTGGGCCTGCTAGCTTTATTCGTTGGTAACTACCTACTTGGGACCTTCATTAGCTTAATAAGGGACTGGGAAATTTTGATAGACAATTTGAGAAGCTAGAAATATCATAATCATGTCACTGTACTTCGAACTGCATTCTTCAACATTGCAGTAGCCATAATATTGCATTAACAACCTGTGAACAGTTAGCTCAAATTAATCAAAACAAATTCAGTGTAAGTACCATTCTGATGAAACTACCTACCAACACGCTAATTCAAATGTTAGGACTACTCGCCAACTTCATCGGTTTATTCATTAACGTTCCAAGCCTCGTTGTTTTCCAATTGGCTCCGGATTGAACACAAAACTCAGTTGTTATCGAGGCGAGATGGAACAATAACAAACAATCGCGAATCGATTGTAAAGACAAAACATCGTTACAGCTTGTTAGGCCCATATTGCTCGTTACCGCGCGGCTATTTATTTTCGAGTGGCAACATCGAAGAGTCTATAAACAAAAAAACACTCTGCCGGCGACTGTTTTCATTGACAACAATGCGTGGGCCACTCTACGCGTAGTGTTAAGAGCGATGCTTGGAGTAGGCACTTACTTTTCGCGACATAGGTATCCGAGTAGGGGTCTCGGTACTGTATTTTCATTGTGTGCTTTTAATTTTGAGTGCGCGAACTAGCTCGCTCTCTCGGGACGTATGTTTGCGAGGGTAATATTTGCTTCCGCTGTATAATTCAGCCGGCCGCCATATTTGCCAAAGAGCAATCATTTTAATATCGTCAGGCATCACATTAGGGCTGAGTGGATACTTACTTTGTTGAATTAATTAATTTTAAAATTTAATTATGTTCTTTGCTCGGTCTCTATTGTCGTTTTATTAGGTATCTACTTAGGTAATCGTTCATTGAGTGAATTAAGTTGATTGGAGTATCTAATTAACAAGAATTTTGTTCAGTTTTAGAAATGTTTTTAGCATAGTAGAAAGAGAGTAAGTAGGTTTAGTAGCATAGTATTTATAATGTTTTAATACTACCTTAATCATACCCTACGGAGGTTTTTTAACTTTTTATAGAGTAAATTACAAAATTAGGTATTCAATAAAAGACAACATATTTATTGTATTTTGTCTTATGACAAAATTTAATACGTTTTATATTTGAGTTTAAAATGCGAATACGTACCTATTTCAAAGAACTAAAACTTTTAAAGTTTCTTAAGAAACTAAAAGAAATAGTAAGCTTTATCAACTTATTCGCTATTAATTAAAATCAAGCTTTTAAATACCTCTATCGCAATGAGCCTAATAGTGCAAACAAGTCTACCTAACTAGTAACTCCCATAGCAATAACTACCATGATGCTACTACAATTCCACTTTATTAGTGATCGTCGGGATCGTCGCACAGTACTACGCGACAACAATTACTTACTGGGACGAGGTCTCCACTTGACTTGAGAACTCAATCACTTCTAGCAGCACAAAGGCATTTAGTTCACTTAATATCTAGCTAGACAGATATCAGTCTGTGGTAAAGATAGAGAAATTGCGTTTAATTTCAGTGCTAACAATTTACGCAACGCAACGTTACGCCTTTTATCCCAGAAGGGATAGGCAGAGACAGGTAAAATATGAAAGTTCAGATATGAAAAATATGTGTAGGAATAAAACAAAGATGTGGAAAGAACCCATCGCAGTTATCTGTCTGTGTTCAACTCAAAAACTACTAAACGGATTTTATTGATAAAAATCCATTTTTATGAGTCCATTTTCAACATTTAATCATAGGGTTGTTGCAGCAACTGGTTGCCCAACCACGTACAGCTTTCAACCATTTACAATATTATTAATAGATAGATACCTACTGGGTACTTGGCACTAGTGTAAAATTCCTCAAAGAAAGCAGAAATATAGAATTGATTTATGTAAGTATACAACAATGCAAGAAAATAGGAAATAGCTGTGTACTTGTTATTATTCTAAATAGTCCTCAAATTTGTACCCCAGATATCTTGATAGAACTAGTATTAGGTACATGATGTAAGCATGTAGGTACATTATTGTATGCCCTAGAATGTTCCCCTGTACCGTTCAAAATCAAGCCAAACCGAGCCAGTTTTAGTAAAGCTATCAGTAGCGGCACCTAGTGTCGTCTGCTGAAATTGAAAAATGTTCCTGTGACGTCCAGACAAGTACCGCCATCTATCTTGAATTTAATGAACTGTTTACCCTTCAGTGTTACCATGTAATTAAATAGCGTAACGTTTTGCTTAAGTAGAGGTGTAAGACCCGAAAAACAGCAAAAATCGGTCGATAAATAAAAATAATAGATCGTCTTTATTAACAGAAAATTAGGTTATAAAATTCAGTCCGTTTATAAGAAAAAATATTTAGCGACCGAAATTTTGTCGTTATCAATGTAGGGACTGCCATTTTGAATGCCTGCCCAGCAGGACATCGTTATTTTATCACTTATCAGTTTTCTTTCTTAAACTTTGTCTACGTTGTTTAAGGAAAAAAGCATGTAACAAGGTCAACCCCATGACTAGGGAGGGCCACATCGTGTGACACAGATTCTGTTCTGCACGAAATGACTTTGTACAATCTACAAGTTGTTGCTTCGAGTATATTATTATGTATATGAATTTGTATAGTCGTATTAGTATTAGCTTACGACGTTAGAGAAATCCCGTCTGAAACATCAAAGCCTAATTTCGACCGAAAATCTTGAGAATATTTTACCTGACTTCGGAAATTAATCCCAAATTGTTTTCTCGATATCCAAAAATAAATAATATCTACAACTAGGGTGGTGATGCAAAAGCAGTATTTTTAAATAATTAAATGGCAGATCAAAATGAAACAAGTATATGTTAAAAAATCTTATTTATTAAAGTATCAAGTTGTCCAGGGCAAACGGAATAAGACGCAAAACCAGCATTACGTCACACGAAAATAAAATTAATCATCTGAATAACAGAAAAAAAACACGTTACAGAACGAAAATTAAACTATTTACGAAAAAAATATTAACAAAAAATTGCCCACGAGATTACACAAACCAAAATTAAACTCATAATTCAGTATCTTAAATGCAAGTTTGAGAATTCTTAGTATTTAAAAAATCTTAACTTCAGAGTGTTTGCCTATAATCCCATCCAAATAGGATTCTATGAGGTAAAAATTAGCCTTACATTAAATGCATTTTGCTTATATTATTGTCCCTTTGTAAAACTAACCACGCAACTTAATTATAATAATTAAAATTCCCAATAATTATTATTGGCAATAATAGCAACACTGAGATATAATCATGACTTGGCAGAATAACTTCTAGGAGTATTCTTTGGCCAAAAGGCACTTAACCAGTCTATTTAATTAGAACTATTCAGAAAAATTAGACACGAACTTACTGCTAAGCAGTGTAGAGTTTTTAGTCACAAGTATTGCCAATCATAATAAGTATAAATTAAAACAATATTCTAATTAAAACTTAATAATCTACGAAAATGTCATGTTGTAGTCAAACTCGATAAAATAAAAATTAAATGGCAAATACACAGATGGCCACAATTGCAACTTGATTAGATTACGACAATTATTAATTGTACTGTTGAGGTACTAATAAAATCATAATTGAAAATTAAAACTATGTTATAAATTAAATTCAGATTATTTACAAAAATTCATGAATAATTTTAATATTACAAGACCCTAATAATTGTAAAAAAATGCTCTTTCATTATTGTTAATTCGTAATATCATTATATTTTAAGTAGGTGTGCGAAAATTGCACTTTTTGCTCATACAATGAGTATTTTTAAGTTAAAATCTACGATTAATTTACATAATTGGAGAGTTAAAATATGGTCATGATTAATAGGCGGTGATTTCACTCAACGATGAGAGGGAACTCTTCTATATCTTCACACATTGAATTAAAGTTGGCTGCCCATTCCTCTGCTTCTTTCTCCTGGAAATTAGATAATTTATTTTAGTTTTATTGGGACAAACCTGCCAGTAAATCAAAAGATAATAAATTAGAGAAGGAAAAAAACTATGGTTAAGCCTCCACTTCCCTCTGTGAATTTAATGCAGGAGACAGAACAAATTATAAAATTAAAGTATGCGCCTGATATACAAATTCGAGCAGAGTGGCTACTAAGGCTTCACCATACTTTGGTTAAAATGCAAGACCCTATCTCAGAAAATGATACTACCATTTTATACCCTTAGTATGAGTTTGCTTTACAGACTTGAACAAAACCATCCAATCAGAGTGCTGAACGCACTCTTGCTTCAATTAAACATAAAGCAAACTTGAACCTACTAAGGATTCTGTACCCTTACAAAAGTTTTTAATAAATTGAATGGATAGTTACCTCTTTCTTAGACATCAGCCTTTTAGGCTTTTTCTTCTTATTAACTTTCTTCTTTTGTTCCACATTAGCAATTTCAAAGGTCAGATCACCAAGATCATCATAATCAGTCGAGTCATTTGGATCCACAGTAGTTGGTGCTGGAGTATCACTGTCTGAATTAGATGGTTGACGGAATGTCACTTTCTTGGACTTGCCATAACTCTTGCGCTGTGGCTGGAAATGTAGAAAGAATTAGTTAGAACAGTTAAAAAGTAAGAGTTAAAACAACATTGCTACTCACAAAGGACTAGTATGAAAATGACTCATTCATATTAACAGATATGACATCATAAGTAACTGTATAGTTAAGCAATTTTTAATCTTCCATGGAAAATAAGTGGTTTTATCATAAAATATTTTATGCTCACCTTCAAATGATGTACAACTTCTATATCCTCAAACAAATGTACAGACTGTGAGTCATCATTCATCATAGACTCTTCAACATTAGTTTCATTGGTCTGCACATCCTTTTCAGGGAAAACTGGTGCATCAGCAGCAGATTTCAACTCCTCATACACTCTATTTACTGCTTCAGAACTTGTAGCTATCTTAGTCTTGGCTGCTACTGGTAAATCAGCTCTTAACGGCCCATTGATTTCTTGAAGAACAGCCTTTGGCCTAGCCCTCAAAGATCTCCCTCTTGGAGCAACCTTTACTGGAGACACATTCTCATCCTGATTCTCACTTTCATCAAAACCAAAGAAGGTACAGTCCTTATCCTTTTGCTTTCTAGGAGATTTTGCTGGTAAATGACAGATGTTCTCATTGTTCTTGCGCTTCCTAGATCTTTTCTCTTCCTTTGAGTTTTCTTTATCATGAGAAGTGTCATTTCCACTTGATACCTCTTCAGAAGTATTATTGCTTTGCTCAGAAGCTTCATTATCTACCTTATCTCCTCTCCTAGTAGGTCTCTTATTGACATTTTCATTTCTATTTACATTTTCCTTCAGAACAGCTCTCGTTGGAGAGACAGATTTGGATCTCCCTCGTTTCTTTCTAGCACTCTTCTCTGCCATCTCTTTCATAAACGAAATTATACTAGGTTGTTTCAGATTTGGTGTGGTTTCAACCATTTCTGGTTCATCATTTGCTTCTGTCAATAAATTAGTGTAAACATGTTTCTTTTTCATAGAATCATCTGGGTTTATAAATGAAGTGTCTACTGCTGGTGTCATGTTAGGTTTCACATAAGCATTTACCCGCCATTTTATGGGCAGACTACCAAATTCAACTCTCCATGGACTGGCCATAGGATGGCGGACTGACATGTTCATGCTACTGCTAGCCACAGGCTGATCATCAAAGAAACTGAGTTCTTCTGCCAAGTTGAGTGGATCATTATTGTGCACAGGTCTATCAGGTGTAGGCTTATGATTAGCAGAAGCATTAGGAGTACTTAGGCCATTTACAGGTCTTGGTGAATTTACAGGAGAGTAATTTAAATCATCATGGTGGTCATCCATGCTTGGTTCTATATCAGCAGCAATGTCTTCCACCCTTATTGATGGGTAATTAAACCCATGAACAGAAGCTTTTCCAGTATCATTTAATGGATTATTTTCTTTTGTTACATTATTTGTTTGTACTTGATTTTCAACATTAGCAACATGATTTACTACATGATTCTCCTCAGCAATTTCACCACTGTTCTCAGTAATCTGTGGTAGATTTGGAGCTTCAGCAGTTTTGGCAGGATTAACAGCATTTTTCAATGCTGCCAGTGCTTTTGATATGTTCTGATCATAACTGCTCTTGTATACAACCTTTTTCTGCTTGGGTGCAACAACTGTTGGAGGTTTCTTTGTTACAATCCTTTTACGCTTTTTCTTTTGTGGTTTAGGTTCTTCTTCGGGATCAAATGTAAATTCGTAAATGTCACCATCATTTTCATTCTCATTGTCACCATTTTGTTCACCATTTTTCTTGCTGCCTAGCAATTTGAATGATACATTTTGACTTGCCTTGTTTGTGGAAGGCTTTTTGGGACTTAATTTCTTTTTA
This sequence comes from Spodoptera frugiperda, assembly GCF_023101765.2. Classification (NCBI taxonomy): domain Eukaryota; kingdom Metazoa; phylum Arthropoda; class Insecta; order Lepidoptera; family Noctuidae; genus Spodoptera; species Spodoptera frugiperda. The sequence continues at coordinate 4,058,486 of NC_064219.1, read as the reverse complement.
GATGATATTGTTTTGCTTGGTACTATTGGAAACTTTGCCATGGGTGTCAAGAATTTCCTTATCGGAGATGCATTACTGTTTGATGAGGTTTGATTCATCTTTGGAGGGCTTTTCTTGAGCGGAGATTCTTTTTTATTTGTAGGTTTAGTAACCTTCTTTGATGGTGACTCCTTTTCATTACTTGGTTGAGTTTTAGCAACCTTCCTTCTAGTTGATCTAGTTTTAGGGTTATTATTAGTATCAGGACTACTTTTAGTTGATGTTTTCTCAGTAGATTCCTTTTGTTGAGTATTTCTCGTAGATCTAGTAGGCCTAGTAACATTTTCTTGTTTTTTATTAGAGGTTTTAGCTATATCTATGTTTACTTTATCTTTTTCAGTTAATACAACAATAGGTTTGGCTTTAGACAGTTGTATCGGAGTACTGGCATTAGCAGGTTGTATGGGAATGTACTTATTAGGGCTTATGGAATGGTCTTCGAAACGTGATGGTAAGCGACAAATCCTCCTGGGACGGTTAGCAAGTAAACTGCTGTCAGCTTTACCTGGTGTTTTGAATGGAGATGGTTCTGCCTCATTTTTAGATAAACTATCTACCTTTATTGGTGTATTGTCAGCCTTGGGATTAGTTAACGGACTACTGAGCGTCACATTTAAAGTTTCCTTGCTGTTTGATAAATTATTTAAAGTTTTATTTTCGACAAATCGGTTCGGTAGACGCCTGTCACGTCGAGGCCGTACTTCATTTGTTGAAGGCACATTCTCTTTCTGTTGTGACACGGTCTCTTTTTGTTTTGTTTCAATCTTCTTCTTCTCTCCATTCTTGTTTGGACCTGTCTTCAAAACTTTCGTGTTTGTTTTCTTAGTTTTTGTCGGGATTTCTAATGACCCATCGTCTGATGCAGAGTTTGTTTTATCAGCTAAGGCTTTTCGAGGTCCCTTGTTATTACTTTTAACAAGCTTCTTGTTTTCTGTAACATCAATATTTTCTTTGAGAGCTTTGGAAGCTCTCGTTCTAATCCGCGGGGGCATGACGCTATGTAAAAACAAACATTTAACTTCCGAATTTAGACACTTATAACACGATTTTATACGTTGATTATCTATAACTATATTACTTTTAATCACTTTATTGTTTAAATTAACACCACATTCACAAAATCACACAAAAATATGTCGCAATGTGTACAACTTTCTTTCGTTTTCGCTCGTTTTTTTGACAACTCTAATTATGACAGCAGCGAACAATGCATATCGCCATAGACAAAATAGTCTTCTGTGGTATTTTTTTTAAAGAGTCTGGCCATTAGCTACTTTACCCAATTTAGTAGGCCCACGACAGGAAATAGCTTCTCTAATGGTCCGAGATCCCAGAGCTGTCAGACATATCTTATTTTTACAAGCATTTAACCTTCGGCTTACGGTAGTCTTGTATATACTTTTTAATGCCTTAATGTTTGTAAAGCTTGCCGAGTGACACCAGCGCAAGTACCAGGTGAGAAAGGTAACTAAAAATTAGACTCACTTAACGTCAATTTTTATGTCTGATTTTTATATATGTTTTGTAGAATATAATTACTTTGAAATCATATTAAAAAATCAGACACTTTCCATGGACCAAAACTTTTATCAGACGGCTTAAAGCTCTAAAAAATAGTGCGCCTTACAAATTGTAATAGCAATATATGTGAGGTTGGAGAGAAATATCTTTTCGGCAAAGCAACAATTTTGTAAGGCGCACTATTTTTTAGAGCTTTATAGCGTCTGATAAAAGTTTTGGTCCATGGAAAATGTCTGATTTTTTTAATATGATTTCAGAGTAATATTCTTCAAAACATATATAAAAATCAGACATAAAAATTTAAGTTAAGTGGGTCTAGACACACGGCAGTGTGTCCGCCAAGTTCGAGCAAAAAACCGACACACCGGCCGTGGGTTATATTACACGAACCATTTCGGGCCAAGTTCGACCCACCTATAACTCAAAATCTATTTTATCTACGCATATGAAATTTCTAGTATCTATTGAGATCTACTTACTTATCTAAAATACAAAATTTCATTAATGTACCTATTGTAGGTCTTGAGATATTGACGTCAGAAAATCGCTATTTTTACTATACACTCACTGACTGACTGACTCACTCACTCACTCATCAAAAACCTAGACCACTTCCAATGGTCGTATTGACTTGAAATTTGGCATGAAGGTAGGTCTTTAGGTCAAGGTAAAGGAAAAAATCTGAAAATGGCCAAGTGTGAGTCGGTTTTAAAAATAATGAAGGTGTAAATTCATACCCCTAAGGAACTAAAACATATCTATATCTTCAAATGGTCGTACCGACCTAAAATTCGTTACGAAGGTTTGTATTTAGTCAAAGTAAAGTAAAATAAGAAAAAAAGAAAATAAACTTTACAAAAATAAATGAAATCCCACCCAAAACATAAATGTGAAAGGCTGCCAAGTTCGATAATATTGGAATGCTTCGCCTATAAAAGAAGTGAGATCTAAATAAGTACCAAGTTCCATACACAGACCTCAGTTAAAAATGATATAACTTGGCAAGTTTTAATAGGAAATTATATACTTGACTCATTGCGTTTAGTAGGTTTATAACAAAGTGTGTGAAAACTTGCCAACTTGTTATATCATTTTTAACTGAGGTCTGTGTATGGAACTTGGTACTTATTTAGATCTCACTTCTTTTATAGGCGAAGCATTCCAATATTATCGAACTTGGCAGCCTTTCACATTTATGTTTTGGGTGGGATCTAATTTTTAGTTACCTTTCTCACCTGGTACCTGCGCTGGTGTCACTCGGCAAGCTTTACAAACATTAAGGCATTAAAAAGTATATACAAGACTACTGTAAGCCGAAGGTTAAATGCTTGTAAAAATAAGATATGTCTGACAGCTCTGGGATCTCGCTCTATAAGGTCGCCGTTACTGAAATCGGTAAGGAGGACTATATATACCCAATTTAGTACTTTCTATAAATTACTTTTAGTAAATAAACTATATGCTTAAGAAGTTTTTCTGCTTGTTGCTTAAAATTCAGACGAATTCTCTAAATTTAAAAATTATTCGCTTTAAAATAGCAAACAATTATGATTTGATTTTGAAAACGAAGTTTTACATCTATGTTAGGTAATTTAGTATTTTAGATTTAGACCCATGTAGCCAAATAAAAACGAAAGATGGACTGTTCCCGTGTATATCAGTCCTTTTTTTATTAAAAGAGTTTTCTTATAAAATTAGTTTGCCGGCCAGTCACTAATTAACGATCATAGACAATTACAAGTAGTTTGTTGATTTATTCCGTAGGGTAACCCTAAATTTGAATATGTCGTTGCTCTTGAACCGTTGTATTTTTAAACGTTTTTTGTCGTGATTTGTGCTGTTACAAAATAATAAGTTAGTAAAAAGACTGTTAATTCAACCGCTTTGTGTGTGTAGTTTTGCTATTTTAGTGTTTAGCTTTACGGTAAGTTGTAGAGATAATACTGTGACTTCTAAACAATTACAAAGATCCTTGTTGGAATCGATTGAAAAACTTGTTCTAAGCATTTCTTTTTCGATGTCTTGCATTCAAGATTATAAGTTAAAAGTTTGAAGATAACATTTGAACTGAGTGTAAAACCTTTTTACAGAAATTGTCACCAATGTCAGGCTATAGAAATCTAGAAGCTACAAACTGGACATAAAAATTAAACCTGACAATTGACAATTCCTTGATTTGCTGAAAAAGCCGGAAATTGAGGGATATGCGAGCTTCGTTGATGATTTAGGAGGGAGCGGTGTTTTTTTTTTAATAAAAAAATAGACATCAAAATGGTGGAAGGAGACAGTAAAGGGACTATTGACACAGTGCAAGTTGCACTTAGGATTAGGCCGTTGATGCAATTGGAGACTGATAGGGGATGTGAGGAGTGCATTGATGTGGTTGCTGGGCAACCTCAGGTCCAGATAAAAGACTTGGCATTCACATATAACTATGTGTTTCCTCAACACATCACACAGCAGGAGTTCTATGATACTGCTGTCAAAGGGCTCATAGGAAAACTCTTTCAAGGTAAGTGTTGTTTTACTAAGCTACATAAGTATTCTGTTAATGTGGTTCTTTGCTAGCATTTTACAGTAAGTATGTTGTAGAAAAATATGTGTCAGTGGATCGTTTTAGGGGCAGTTATGTGTAAAATATGTTTAGAATTTATATACTAATTGAATTTATATACAATAAGTACATAAAACGACCCACTGACACATATTTTTTCAACAAGATACTGTTTTTTCTAATAATAATCATGTTCTATTTGTTCTTTTAATGGTGTAATCATAAGAGATTTTACAAAACTTTCCATTTGTATAAAATATTTCTATTTAAGATTCTTGCAAGAAGTTTAGCTTTACTTAATAAGTGTTAAATTATCAAATATTGGTATTAACTATTACTAGTTATTAGAACTAACTATTTTAAAAACATGTTTCTTTTTCAGGGTATAATGTAACAATACTAGCGTATGGCCAGACTGGCTCTGGCAAGACTTATACTATGGGAACCAACTATTCTGGATCTGATGGTGATTCCACTAAACTTGGTTTGTAATTATTATCTAACTAATACAGTAAACTTAGTCCCTTTTCTCACTAGTTGTTAAAATATAGACCCTTTAAATATGAAAAATATTATCTTTATTGTTATAGTATCATAGTTATTTGATAAACATAATTTTAAATAATGTTTTTTCTCTAATCATACTATCACACTTAATAACTATTATAATTGTGAAACTTTGTTTGTCTGTCAATCATGCTGAAACTACTGAACAGACTTTGAAGTAATTTGATTTACAGACAGGGTATGGTATTATGATTGGCCAGTGTGGCTTCACCTACATAACACAGGTGAAGCCACTGGCTAGTAGTTAATACCATAATATGTATTATCAAAACCTAAACTCAACCTTTGTCATAGTTTAAACAAAACATAATATCACACTTATCCTCTGAGAGGCAGGCAGAGATGTATTTAAGTCACTGGAATTCCTACCTTTTAGCAGTTATGTTATTCCATTCCTATCATATGTATTGCCATATACCATGCATCTAGACACACGGCAGTGTGTCCGCCAAGTTCGAGCAAAAAACCGACACACCGGCCGTGGGTTATATTACACGAACAATTTCGGGCAAAGTTCGACCCACCTATAACTCAAAATCTATTTTATCTACGCATATGAAATTTCTAGTATCTGTCGAGATCTACTTACTTATCTAAAATACAAAATTTCATTAATGTACCTATTGTAGGTCTTGAGATATTGACGTCAGAAAATCGCTATTTTTACTATACACTCACTGACTGACTCACTCACTCACTCACTCACTCACTCACTCATCAAAAACCTAGACCACTTCCAATGGTCGTATTGACTTGAAATTTGGCATGGAGGTAGGTCTTTAGGTCAAGGTAAAGGAAAAAATCTGAAAATGGCCAAGTGTGAGTCGGTTTTAAAAATAATGAAGGTGTAAATTCATACCCCTGAACTAAAACAAAAAAGTTACCTATATCTTCCAATGTTCGTACCGACCTAAAATTCGTTACGAAGGTTTGTATTTAGTCAAAGTAAAGTAAAATAAGAAAAAAAGAAAATAAACCTTACAAAAATAAATGAAATCCCACCCAAAACATAAATGTGAAAGGCTGCCAAGTTCGATAATATTGGAATGCTTCGCCTATAAAAGAAGTGAGATCTAAATAAGTACCAAGTTCCATACACAGACCTCAGTTAAAAATGATATAACTTGGCAAGTTTTAATAGAAAATTATATACTTGACTCATTGCGTTTAGTAGGTTTATAACAAAGTGTGTGAAAACTTGCCAACTTGTTATATCATTTTTAACTGAGGTCTGTGTATGGAACTTGGTACTTATTTAGATCTCACTTCTTTTATAGGCGAAGCATTCCAATATTATCGAACTTGGCAGCCTTTCACATTTATGTTTTGGGTGGGATATTTTAAACATGTAATATTAATTACCTAATATTATTTTTTCCCCAGGTGTAATACCCCAAGCAGTGGCGGACATATTTGACTTCATAGAGACACATGAAGATAAGTTCATATTCAAAGTGAATGTTTCCTTCATGGAGTTGTACCAGGAGCAGTGCTACGACTTGCTCTCAGGGAAGGAGAGGGGACACAGTATTATAGAGATTAGGGAGGATATTAATAAGGGGGTGATACTGCCAGGTAAGGATCTACATAACTTTATGAGCTTTGGTTTTAGGGGGACAAGAGAGAAGCACCTTTGTTAAGATGTCTCAAATAGTTAACAGTTAGAAAACTGTATTATCACAAACCAATCTGTATGTTTCTTTTATTGAATTTCATTTTTTTTATGGCGAAAACGGTATCCGAGCTTACGGTTCACCTGATGGTAAGCAATCGCCGCCAATTTGGGGGTTAAGAATATAAGGGTTGTCGGAGAATCGTAGATTGCGAAAATTCACTCAATGCGAGCATTGTTTCACGTCGGTTTTCTGTGAGGCTGTACCACTCCGGTTGACCTCGCCAATTTGTGCCGTAGCATGGGTCGCCCACACTTGTATGATCTGTTATTGGTAATTCTGCTTACTAAAAAGTCTTTACCCTGAAAATCGATTGAAAATGTAGTTTTATAAGACTTGATTTCATTAATATATTGATTGAAGAAACATGTCAATCACAAAATAATTGTAACTTAACATTTAATCAATTATTTTCTTTTCCAGGTATAACTGAGCTCCCAGTGACCTCAACAATGGAGACTATGATGGTATTGGAGCGAGGGTCGTCAGGCCGTGTGACAGGATCCACTGCTATGAACCAGGCGTCCAGCAGAAGTCATGCCGTCTTCACCATCGTGATCTGTAAAGAAAGTAGGAGTGATAAGTACGTTTTTTTTTTTATTTTATTTGCAAGATGTGAAGTTACGTGTCGCCAGTGGGTCCAACAATTAATTAATCAATTGATGTGACCTACTTATTTGCTGTCTTAGTGTCTGAGTTGGATGTGTTTCTAATGCTATCCTTCTCATGTTTCTCAACTTTTTATACAACCATAATTTTTTTTCTACTTTTGAACATGTATTTTGGGTTTTACTCTAACCAAAACGCTTTTGTCAGCATTTAGATTTGCGACCGCACGTCAAAGAAAAGCGATTAATAAAATTACAATAATTTCTCATGTAAAATCAACATTTAATTCCTTTCCAGAAACTTAGCAACTACTTCAAAGTTCCACCTAGTAGATCTAGCAGGATCTGAACGTATTAAAAAGACGAAGGCGAGTGGTGAACGGCTTCGGGAAGGCGTTAAGATCAACCAAGGTTTATTAGCGCTCGGCAATGTGATCTCAGCTCTAGGAGATGGAACCAACAGGAGTTTCATCAGCTACAGAGATAGTAAACTTACTAGATTGTTACAAGGTAAGGATATAACGTTTGTTGGAGTTATTCAGTACTCTGAAGCTGTTTTAAAAAGCCTCAGAACGATTGTTTTACGATACAGTCCTTATTTATTCTAATGATCTACAAAACGACGTTTCGCTAGCTTTTGCTTTTCGTAAACTATCTACTTGCAAGACAAATGCTGATATCGATCTTATAGGCGCTACACGAACAATGGTCAAAGAAATTTGCATAATATGTGTTATAAGGCTTCCTTAAATTCCTTACAAATTCGTATTAGAAGAAGTCGATAAAACTTGATACGGAATTCGAGTATTGAACATTGAACTTATGAATATCTTGAAACAAAGAAAAGAAACAAAGCTCATATTTTATTTCCATAGCACTAATAAACGACTTTTACTTCCAGACAGTTTAGGCGGTAACTCGCTCACTCTAATGGTGGCGTGTGTGAGTCCTGCTGACTACAACTTGGATGAAACAGTCTCCACGCTGCGGTACGCTGACCGCGCGCGAAGGATACGCAACAAACCTATCATCAACCAGGATGCTAAAGCCGCTGAGATTGTTCGGTAAGTGAATAATAATTATAGAAATTTTAAAATCCTTATGAACCAGTAAAGATTTTATACTCTAACTCTTTTGGTGTTGCGAGTGTTCAAGGGCGGCGCCGATTGCTTACTATTAGTTCAGACTAAACTAAACGATCAGTCGTTTGCCACCCTACCTCACAAAGAATCTCCCATCAACATTGGTTAGTTCATTCGAGCCGGCCAATTAGAGCGCCGAACGCGCTTTCGTATCGATTACTTTAAACGTAAAGGAAACTCGTACTAAGGGTTGGTGATGGTTGTATTTCGCCAACTATGTAATATACTAGAATGAACTATTATTAGAAATGTTGAAAGTTGTCCCTTATCGAACTAAGATATTTTGTCTGGCAGTCGGTGCTGCATTTATTACGATTACGAAAATTTTCTTTTTACTTTCAGGCTGAACAACTTAGTGAACGAACTAAGACTGCAATTACTAGGCAAGATGCCGACCATCTCAGAACAGAACAACGAACAACTACAAGAAGAATTGGACAGAGAACGAGCTAGATACCAAGAGTTACTCAAAAAGCACAAACAAGTTACCGAACATCTCAGTAACATGTTGATTGAAAACACGAACCTCTGCGAAAAGGCTTTACTCGCAGAAGCAGCCAAAGACAAGATAGAGCGGAAGCTAAACGAGCTCACAGAGCAATGCAACCAGACCATAGAGAACTTGAATACCACAGACAAGGATGATGAACACCAGAAGACAACGGTTGTGGACTATTTGAAAGAAATTAAGTGCCGTTTGGAAGATCTACAGTCTGTTAACTTGAAGACTAATGAAGAGTTGATCGATCATGAGATTAAGCTGTCGTTTGTCAATGATGGTGACCATGAGAAGGCGGATGATGATATGCCGATGAATGAGGATCAAGCTGTGCTGGAGGAAGAAAAGAGAGCTATGGGACAGGTATGGTGGAATATTTATTTCTGTTGGTTTTAGTTTTTTGGCAATTTTCCATCAACTTATTTATTGGTTTACTACTGTAAATTACACAAAATGTGTTCAAAATCGTTTATGCTTTATCTTAGTAGATGGCCAGTCTAAGTTTTCTGAATTAGATACACATATTTCAAGTTGTATGGTCTATAGTCTGCTTTGTTAAGTGTCACGGTTCAATTCCCGCGCACTTCAAGAGTGGCGACTCGAAGAGTTTTAAAATACCTTAATTAAATTGACTTGTTACATTTTCCTATTTCAACATTGCTTTTCCTCCTAGGTGGCACTGAACCAAGAACTTCAAGAGCTCAACCGTGCGATGGCAATCAAGGCGTCCGTAGTTCAAGCCATACTTGCTAACAACAAGGATATGCTGGAGAACCACAAGAACCTGCGAGAGAATGAGGAGAAGATTGCTCATCTAGAGAAGGAAAGAGATGAGCTGTTGCAGCAGTTGAAGCAGACTAAGGTAAGGGTATTAGCTTTTGACTAGAGATTTTGTATGGGGTTAACATTTTTCACCCCAGGTTAAGTGCTATCCTTAAAACACACCAGTGTGTACGGCGCGTCGCCTTCCGCGCGCGTCTCAAAGAGTCATCAGACCGCCACAGAGCGATCACCTAGCGCGTTACTGGGGCTTCGGCTCGATAAGTATGAGTAGGAATAGGGCGGTTTTAGTCAGTAAGGTTGACACTCACCCAATGCGGAAGCAGTCATTGGATGACGTTCTATGCTCAATAAAAGTTTACCTTTATTAGAAACTTGTTCAAAGTTTACCTTAATTACAGCCTAGTCTTTCCAAACATCTTCCACAAACCTCACATTCAAAATTCGACTCTATTGACCCTATCTTAAACGTTCTTATCTCTTTAACTAACTATTGATTACACCATTACAGAGCAAAGACCCATCTCACGAGGAGCGTCGCACCAAAGTCTCGACCCTAGAACAACAGATCTCCGAGCTGAAGAAGACTTGTCAGCAACAGGCTCATATCATTAAGACTAAGGAGAAGAACGAGGCTAAGATAGCTGCACTCAATGCTGAGTTACAGGCCATGAAGGCTACTAAGGTATTGTATAGAAATTATATATTTTTTTATGTTACTATTTCATCTAATTAAACAATGACTTGGTCAACAACTGGCCATGTCTGCCTATAAGCAACTTATTCGCTCAATTCTTGAAACTATTAAGAAAACACAGGTTGTCAGTTTGAGTAGACTGAAAGAGTGACATATTGCAAGAATATTACCTATATCAGTGGTTTACGCATCCTTTGCCGTATAGTTTGACCATGAGATCCTAAAGTGGTTTGAAAGTCGAATTACCAGTTGCGTCAGTGAACCGTAAAACATAATTAACCAACCAATCTATTTTACATTTCTAGGTGAAAATAATAAAACAAATGCGCGAAGAAAGCGAGAAGTTCCGTAAATGGAAGGCGGACAACGAGCGCGCCATGTTGCGCCTGCGCAACGAGGATCGCAAGCGTGCTACTGCCATGGCCAAGATGGAGAACCTACATGCCAAGCAACAGAATGTGCTCAAACGGAAAATGGAGGAAGCTGTTGCTGTTAATAAGAGGCTTAAGGTAAGCTGTACTACTTTTATACAACTTTAGAATTAAGGGCGCATTTTCAAAGTCAAAGTCAAAGCATTTATTTCAATTAATCCTAAATAAGGCACTTTTGAAACGTCAAATTGAATTGTCCGTCAGTCTGTCTGTCAGTGAAGCTGGGTGCTCATTCCAAAGTGTAGCTTCGAATGGAGAAAAACGAGCAAGAAACTCCATCGTTACTCTTTTAAAAAAATGTTCATTTTACAATTTCTCAGATACATTATTTATCTATTGTACGTCAAAACTAACGGGACAATAAAACCATTTTTTTTCCAATTCATTAGTTGTTAGCGTCCGCATGCGGGTTGCGGGAGATTTTGTAAACGCATGCCATTGAGCCCGCATCCGGGGGACCGTTTTCATTGGTCGTTAGCGCCCGCATGCTAGATACGAGAGATTTCTGTAAGGCATGCCATATGGTCGCATACGGACCCTCCGTATGCCACTCCGGTAATGGTTTCGGGGGTCCTTAGGTCCGTCGGCTCGTTTACCGGCTTATCTCTAATCTAATCTACCGGCTCGTTAACCACATCCAACTAGCTCAAACTATGGCCAATCTACTAATTTCAACATTCAAACTACTAAAATCATGTTTCTGTCTACAGGAAGCCCTAGAACGGCAGAAGTTCTCGCAGATGAAGCGCAATGCTAAAGGCAGCGTGAAGGCGGGCGCGGTACAGCAGTACATTGAACAAGAACTCGAGGTACATCTCAGTATTGTGGAGGCTGAGAAGTCGCTAGAGGAACTGATGGAGTACAGGTCAGTTTTACAATAATAATACGCAATAAATTAAAACATATGTTGTCACACATGTGAGAGTTCATTTATCATTTTATGTGGTGTTTCTTTTTTTAAATATGTTGCCGCCAGCACTAGGATTTTCTCCTGTATTGTAGGTGCGTTTACAAAACATAGTTCACATACACATGACACCCAGACTCGAAACCAATTTGTCGTGATCGTAGATTTGTGTTTGAAATTATTTTGGAAGCCTTAAAAGTAAACTAGGATTTTATATGTAGCCGAACGCAAAAAGTTAAAACGCAACATATAAAACGTCTATTTGATGTCTATTATCATGTTAAGACATAACTACAGAATCATTTATAGCTACAAAAACAGAAATAAAGGCAACTGCAAATTTTAACAAAATCTACATATTGCTCAGTACTATAAAACAGGCGATTTAAAGTCCATATACATACTAAGATACTTCGATCGCATAGTCTTCAAGAAAGAAAGAAAAAACAATGAAGTAAATCCATTTATTAAATACACATTCACATTTACAGGGCCTGGATAACAGAGCAAATAGAAAACCTACGTAACAGCACAGACGAGGAAGCGAATAGGAAGAAGATTGCTGAACTAGAAGATGACCTGGCGCTGCGTAAGGCGCAGATATCTGATCTGCAGCAAAAGATTCTGACCGCTGACCAAGGTAAAGTTATTTCCAATTTGCTGCTGTGATTGTTAAGGTACTTATTAGCGTGGTATACATTTACTGGATCCCATTTTGGACTAGTAGAGAATACCAGCCTATTAATATACAGTGATGTTTTTGTATCAACTATCCTTCTAATTGCTTTTGTATCTGTACCCTAAGTATGAGTTTGCTTTACGTTTAACGTAATTTAAACGACAGTGCATTCGGCGCTCTGATTTCAATATTATTCGATTACTTTAAACGTGAAGGAAACTCGTACAAAATCCTGTTTGACAAGATTAATTGACAAGTTTGCATCTAGACAAATCGCCTATAATCATGAATAGTATTATTTTAATGCATGCTGCCCTTGATTATAAATGGCTCTAAATAACTTATTGAGCCTATCGTAGTCTACAGAACCCGACCCAATATTATACATTAATAACAACCATCATTAAATAATCTATATAAGTTTTTAAACTGACATGGTCACTAACACCGTGGTAAATATCCCGTAATAAGTTCTAATAATAATATTAAATTATCTACTTTACCCCCCACAGAAAACAAATCCCGCACCCAATGGGACAACATCCAATCCATGTTAGAAGCAAAGGTCGCTTTAAAATGTCTGTTCGAGTTGTTAGTGGACGCTAAGAGGGAGTTCACTAATCAGAGTGAGAAAGGATACCAAGCCAGATACGAGGAGATCAAGGAAGCTCACGATAGACTCGCCATGGATTTCGAGAATAGTAAGGCGGAGTTTGAGAGGCAGTTGTCCGTTGTTAAGCTGCAGAGTGAGCAAAAGGTTGGTGCCATAAGATTTTTATTATTATTTAGAATTACAGAACAGAATTACATACATTTAAAGATTTATAATATCGAAAATTTTGTCTTAGGTTTGTAGGCAGTCGCGCTTGTGCATGCTACAATGTTCATGTTTTATTGTTTCAATATAAAATACGCATTTTGTAGTCCATGGGGTATCCAAGATAGGGCTGATTGCCCGATCCGGAGCTGCAGGTAACAGGTTACCGGGACTCCGGCTCAAAGCAAGAGAAGGAATGGGGTGGTTTTTAGTTAGTAAAAGTCTACCTCACCCAACGCGGGAGAAGACATTACAATCAATGGTTTTCTCCCCACCAAAAAAAAACTATTATAATATCACACAATTTTCAGATAATATTTTCTCTTGCATATACGAGTGATATAGCTATAGATTGTCAATTCCAGATTCTGTCTTTTTATCAAAAATGCCCAATAATATCAGAAATCTTACCTAGGATTTGGCTGGCAGTCGCATTTGCGCTTGCGACTCGACCAAGGAGGCCTTGTTCATTTTTATAAAGGTCTACAAGCCTTTTCATTGTATTTTAACACTTTCCTAGACAGTGCTAACAAGATAAAATATATGGCATTATAGAGTTACTAAAATAATAGCTATGCAACTATTAGATCTTTTTTTCTCGTTCCAGTTATCAGCCCTCGTGGCACTTCAGCGCGGCGTAGTAGGCAAAGGCGACAAGAGCGAGGCCTGCAAACATCTGCAAAACGTCATCCAATACCAACAGGAGAGGCTGGAGCAAGTCGAGGAGGAAAATGTATGGCCCACATAATTGTACACCTTATTCCTACGGAATAAAGACCACTTTAGATACATTGCGCGTTTTATGTCGTAGTTAGATCGGTAGTGATTGGGTTCATTCGATTCTGAACCTTGTGTTTTCAAATATAAAGTTGAATTTAGGTTTTTGAGATGATAGAAAGGACTGAATGATAATAACAATTTTAGTTAAACATTTAGGCACTTTATTTATACATACATACAATATACAATAGTTTTACCTCTTTTAAATATCAAAAATATCTCTTTTACCCCCAGAAAAAGTTGGTAGACGAGCTAGAACAGCTTCGGTCGGCTGGTAAGAAGGCCAAGAAGCGTCCAAAGAAGGAGAAGGAAGAAGTGGAACCTGTCAAGAAGGTGGAGTACGTGGAACCTACTGATGAGGAGGATGACGAGTTTGAGGACAGGAACAAGGATCCTGACTGGAGAGCCACGCCGTTGTTCAAACGTATACAGGTAAGGATTGTGATAGGGAATAGGAAACATACTCTTAACACTTTGGACGCTGTGGTGGTCTCTGGTGACCGACGTTAGCGCAGGATTTGCCTTCAACAGTTTTCTATTGGCAGTCAAAGACTTAATGTTACACTTCATTTAGGTTACTGTTCAGCCTACGCCAATGGCTACGTGTGTGAGTCGTTTGTAGTATAGTGACAATCAAAATAGCATAAATCACAAGGACACATCTCTGTTGTAAGAGCTGACTGAGTCATTACACACTTATAACTGGGCAGCAGTACTCTTTGAGAAATTTACGACAAACACTTATGTCTAATTGCTAACAGAACTAAAGAAAGCCTAGTCTAGCTGCTAACCGTTTAAAAGGCTGCTTTGTCTCTATCAACATAATATCTTTAATTCCCTACATTATCAAAAACACCAATAACGCCATAAAAATAACCAACAAATTGTCCCCCAGGCCCAACGTTCCCGTCTAACGATGAACTTCACGCAAGCGGACGTGTCAGTGGGCACGGAGCCGACGCGCGCCGTGAAGCGAGGCAGCGACGGCGCCGCGCACTGCACCTGCCGCGGGTCCTGCTCCACCAAGATCTGCGGCTGCGTCAAGTCTGACAAGGGATGTGGAACCACTTGTAGGTGCCAGCCCGAGCTCTGCAAGAACAGGAGGGTCTCGTCCGATAGCGAGGATAAGGAGAATAATGTGAGTTTGTATTATGGTATTTTTTTGAGTTAGAAGCTTCGCACTGATGTGTCTTGAGATGCTGTTATTTCCGATATTGATAGCCCTAATTGGCTATCTCTGCCGAACAGCTGATTTTGGTAGCATGCTAGTAGCACATATTAAACATAACATTCACATTGAGTAAATGACAAAATCTATCACTTCAAAAAAGTCAAAGTCAAATGATTTATGACAAATAAATAAAACTATAAATAGGTACTTTTGAAATGTCTGTCTGTCACCAAAGCTAGACGCTTGTTCCAAATGTAACTTCAAATGGAGAATAACGAGCAAGAATCTCCATTCGTAACTCTTTTAAAACCTCAACCAACTATTACTGAAAACGCTCTATGCACTATTCCAAAAGTTCTAAGCCAGCTTACTCAGTAATTGGGGTTACAATCGCTCCAGCAACGAGACACACTGTGTAATAGAAACATAATTTTAGTCAAAAACTAATCTCCATGTTTCATCTTCCACAGCCATCAAGCACGGAGCTATCTCTAGACACAACACCACCATCATACTTCGACAAGCGGTGAGTTTAAACACATTCCACCTTAACCAAACCCCACTCCAAATCTAACGATACTACCTCCATAGATTCCAAACATCAGAAGAACTAAATACCTCAACCGAATCAAACTTACCCGGGCCTTCGTTGAGAATAGAACCGGTGCCAAGAAGGACTAGACCTTTACGGCCTGTAGCGAACAATTCTACACAGAAATGGATGTATGCACTACTGGTATACAACACTTGTGTTGCACCGATGTCTTCGTACTGCGCCAACAATATACTGCAGTATGGCATGGATGCCGCCAAGTACAATGTGATAGCTAACATCTTCAAATACCTGATGAAAGAGGTTACTTGATCAGTTGATTGTGATGTGGTTCGGCGTATTATCTATGTTTTTGTTGAAATTTCTGGGTGGTTTTGGCTTTTGTTGGTCGATTTCGTATCTTTTACGTAATGAGGTGTCGACATCTGTTGATCACACTTCTTGAGAGTGAGTTACGAACTGCGCGCGTTCATTTGTATGTTCAAACATCGTCAACCTAAACTGATCTTGAACTGTAGGTTCCTATGATAGTAAAGCTTGTCCATGTGAAACATAGATATGCATAGTCTCCCGAAGGGCTATTCTCTTGAAAGGCTAGTCTTTCAGCTCTATTATGAATTATTCCCTTTTATTTTTAGTACATCTGTAGGTACATAACCTTTGCGTTTGGTTCATAGAATAAGTAGCCAAAGTAACAATAAAAATCCAATCCATGATTTCTGACATAAGTCTATATCATTGTATTCGTTGAAATCGACCAACAATGAGCTCTTTCATGCTGTAAAAAAAATACTAAAATTCAAAAAGTTATTTCAATTCAATCCAATATTTTTTTATCCCAATACGCCAAGTCACAGAATATCGCGTAAAAAGGAAAACATTCACCTTAAAAAAAATTGCAAACTATGCTCTTACAAAAGGAACTTTAGAAAAAAGGTTACATAATGTTTTAACGATACTGTTTTCTCCGTTTCCTAAGGCACACTAAGAAGTATTCGTTTTATAAAAACATATCTGGAATATGGCACATTTTTAAGAGGAGGGATACTCTTTAACTCTCGACTGTAACAAGGATGTTTCTCTGTAAGTGCATAGTTCTGCAATGCGTAGATATTATAGTACTATAATAGATAAACATAGAATTATAGATGTCCTAGGACACGATTAGCTATCATCCATTCATATTTGTAGTCGTTTTTTAACAATTTCTAAGTAAATTTAGCGCTTTCTTTGTGTACTTAGATTTATAAAATGAGTGGAGTAATTTTAGTTTAATGTTTTTATTTTATTTTTTTATTATTTGCAGAACTATGTACTGTGATAGGATTTTTGTTTACAAGACTGTTCGTTAAAGAAACAGGCGATAGATTGAGAAATTTATTCGGTTCATTAAATACGAATCTTGAAAGACATCCCGTTATTTATTTCGCTATAATTGGTGATACATAGTAACAAAAAAGTTTGTTTGTTTTCCAACTTTTGTGTGTCTTACAACATTAAAATATATTTCACTTAGAGGTACCTAACTAAATTATAGTTTCTGAATATGGATTTTGTTTTTTTTTTATTTTATTTTAATTATGCTATCAACATAAATATTCGGTTACATGCTTTGTGCCCACTCGATAATTGACGACTGCTCTTCATTGTGCTAATTCTATCAATATTCCATTGCAGAGGACACCTTGATGCTACGTTCGTTAAGAAGAAGAAAAGTTACTTCTTCCCGCATGATCAGGCGAATGGCGGCGAAAATGCAATAAAGGTATCATTCTTAACTATAATAACTATCTTGAAATATGCTAAATTAACTAAAGATAACGGTTTACTCACGCAAATATATTGCGCAGACGTGCAACGTCGCCGCGTCTACGCACGTTGCGAATGAGTAGACATAATTACTACATACTACATTACTACATAGACTCGAAACTAGTAGAGCTTGTCTCAATATATTTACGTGAGTTGAGAGTTGTTTTTAGTTAATGGTATGATTAATTTCATTATACTCGATTTCGATTAAGTTATATTTCTATGTATAAATAAATGTGGCTTTACGAATAATGAATAATTTAAAAGGGTTTTTCCAACATTAAAGTACACTCCCGTGTAATCTTTTCTCTATATGAATGTGTCTAAACTCTTATGATTATCAAAAATATACTGTTACTTACCTACGGTATTTAGACCCACTAACAAACTTGGTAATTATGTTAGTATCTAATACTTACTTTTTCTATTTTCAGACTGACTAATCTTCCTGGGCCTATGAAACATAGCAGTAACTAATTATTAACTTTAGTACTTTACAATAATGCGAAATTAAAGTGCCTCATATTGTTATCAATTTACACGTTACACTATAAACGACCCTATTGTATACTAAATTAGGTGTAAAATGTATTGACATGTAATTTTAAATATTTTATTATTTTACTCCCGACTGGGTTTTGAAGTCGCCACAAAATTACGCGTGAACGAAATCCAGTCTGCTAATGACATTTTGTTTTATAAATTAGTGGAGTAGAGCTCCTAATAAATATTTATTATATATTTTTTGTGTTGTTTATTTAATTACATCTTGTCTGCTGTTCCCCGAATTAAGATTGTTTATTAAAAATAACGTCCCACACTAGGATTTTCTCCTGTGTCGTGGCTACGTTTACAAACATACGAGTTTACATACACATGACACCCAGACCTGAAACAAGAATTTGTGGAAAACACAAAGGGTTGCTCCGTGCGGGAATCGAAGCCGCTACACGTTGCGTACTAACCGTGGTGGTGCGTATAATGTCCATCGTTCATACGAAATCTACATTAAGATTTCATTCTATGTCATGGGTGTGTAACACAAATACCTTATGGCGCGTTTACATTAGGTCGGTCACCGAAGGCGGCGGCCGCATTCGGTTTAACAGAAACCGAATTAATACGGCCAAACCGAATACGGCCAAACGAATACCTGTTTATATTAGTTGGTGACCGAATACGGCCTGCAGCCGAATACGGTCTAACCGACTAATGTAAATGCGCCATTACTCTCAATCTCAACTCCGAACCACAATTTGAGGAAACATGCATGATACATTGCATGACAGCAATAGATAGTACATACGACAATTATTTATACTCATTCGCTGGTTTCCTGTATAATAAAGATATCTGACTATCAAATATGTAAATCGTGACTCGTAAGACATTATTTGTGAATAAACATGCTACATATACATGCTTGTCGTTCTACGTGGAGGACCAAGGGGAGGCCTTTGTTCAGCAGTGGACGTCTCTCGGCTGATGATATGATGATGATGATGATGATGATGATGAAACATGCTACTCAATATTATTATGAGCCCCGATCATAGCTTGAAACTAATCAAGCATCCTTGTAAAAATACGTATGTTTTTATTTATTTATTATTATCTTATAAAAGTTTACAATAATGTGGCCTTAAATCTAAACTCGCCAAACTGTTACGTTTGATAGCGAGTGGCGTTAATTTTAAGTCGTCGTTAATTTAATATTTTATTTTAGTCAATCATCCCAAATTCTATTTTACTCAATAACATACCAAAACTACCACTGAACCACAATGAAAAACCGACTTTCATCGTACCTACATTCATTGTGTCACATCTCAATGATTTATCATTCGCAAAATATTGTTTGTAAGCATTTTTATTTGATCTTTCTCGGAATGATGAGATTTTGATTATTTCCGTCTATTGTCTCGTGAAGAATTTCGT
Organism: Spodoptera frugiperda; assembly: GCF_023101765.2. NCBI lineage: Eukaryota > Metazoa > Arthropoda > Insecta > Lepidoptera > Noctuidae > Spodoptera > Spodoptera frugiperda. The sequence goes on along the minus strand of NC_064219.1, from coordinate 4,039,318 downwards.
TGTGCATACACAATACTCTTGTTGTGAATGACATAATATTTTTGTTATTTCGTAGTACATACGTTGCTTACTTTTTCTTTTATATCTGTTTACTAACAATTACTTCGTTTATTTTGTTTTTTTTTTGGGTTTACTTTTACATGATTTCCTCGTTAGTGGAGCGGTTGGGACTGTTAAGCTAGGGATTTCGGGATAGGTGTTTGCGTCGAGTAAAAATTAGAATTTTTAATATTTAGTGATTGCATGGGGCCTGGATTGCACTCTATTGCATGTTACTATCACAAAAATCGTTATGTTTATGATTGGTATCGTATTAGAAATTACCTAGGCCTTTTTTTGAGGGGGAAAATCATCCAATGGCTTCTCCGGCCTTGGGTGAGGTGAGAGGGAGTGTCAGACTCTTACTGACTAAAACGTACCCGTTCTTTCTCCTGCTTTAAGCTGGAGGCCCGGTAATCCGTTACGTTGTTCACAACCCGGGATCGGGCATCAGACTGGGCCACATCTGTGGTAGTCTGGCGTCTTGAGGTGCACACGGATCGCGACGCGCTAACGCGACGGGTCTGGTCCTGGTCGGCCGGCGAGCTACCCTGGCTTGCCGTCCGTAGACCTGCATTTACGGTGACCGGAGATTATCATGCGATCCCCGACGCCCGAAGCATCTCCTGCGGCAGCTGGGGCGTGAGGAGGATCGTTTCCTCACACGTTCCTAAATTATCTAGTTGCAGTCGAAACTTGTTACAGTTCTAAATGAAATACTGCAGTCGTTTCAAATTAGGTACCTATATATATATAAAAAAAATTACTACCATTTTCAAGATAAAATTGATTTACAATCAAAACACTGCATTAATTTATCTTCCAAATTAATTAGTAATTAGACTCATGCAAGTACCTTTGCACGCATGACTGCATATCAACCTACACTAAAACCAATTTACCATGGTCTCGCTTTATATGATCTTTCTGCATATTCAACGGTCAGTTTGCACTGGTTTTGCATAGCTCAAAGCGTTGCCGTGTGTACCTAAACAGATCACTGTTTTTTGCGCACACGCCTGTATCACGGTCAATGACCTGCGGACGTCTAGCCATTCATCAATCTGATAGTATTAGTATTAGAAGATTTAGCTCGAAAGTTTAGAAAGTACCTATTTATGTATTTATAGAATTTATATATTGGATAACTCATTGATTTAGTTTACATAATTATGGGTGTGTGTTTGCCGAGGTTATTTTGTGAATATAAGCTCGACTAACTAGTAGTAACTGGAGTCTTTAGAGTAACAGCAAGTCCGAAAAACAAGATTAATCAAGGCAATATTTTGAGTAAGACAGATACACTGCAAAATACATTGGTAACTTAATTGAAAAACTTGAAAAACAGCTTCAAATCTCTTATTGACAAAACAATAGCTATCGGGTTAGTTGCCACCTAATAGAAACTTTGAGAGATTAGCCGCGACCTCATAAAAGGTTACTATACTAAAATAATAGGTAGGCAATGGACGAAATTAGCAAGCACATCAAAATACACTGTCAAAATCCCACTAGACTTTCTACCTTACGACTTTATGATAAAATCTAAAATTGATTAACGCAATTCTACAGGTATGGGATATCTTGATGTGATGCTGTCTACACTGTGAGTACATAGTATGTGTACATTAAGGTCAGTGGCAAATCGATCGATCAAGTCAATAACAACAAACATACGAGTAACTACTTATCTGGACAGTTATCTGTCTGTCTATTACAACTCATAGAGGTTGTGTTGCGGTTCTTATAATTATTTTTCTTGACCGGCTAACCTGATCCTATCTGGACTAATCTGGATTGAAGATGCTCCTTTAATTGATACCACGAATTGGGCAAAAACTAAAATTGATTATAATTTCAGTGAAACTAAATAGCAGACGCATTTTTATTGGGAGACAAGCCTGACACAACCTCCCAAAACCGCTGCAACTCCTGTAAGCCAGAATTTACAGTAGATACAACTATAAACCTGTAATGTTAGTTGTAAGAGTTGAAATAAATAAAAACCCCGGAAGCCAGAAGTCTGGCGCGTCCCAGAGACATGAATAATAATCGTCTTGGATCGCGCAATGAAATAAATCAAAAGACATTATTAGAGGAGAAAAAAAGCAGACGCCTTCCTCGAAATACCACCATTTTGATTCCTGTGTAAAGACATTCCCCGATTAAATGGAATGAAACCTGTGAAAGACAGTGTGAAGTTATGAATAAATCTGGATTTCTGCAGCCCTGACCTGACCATAGATATGGGCCATGAGGGTGAGGAGAGTCATATGTGTTTTCACACTATTCCATACCAAAGCTATGACCTTGTAAGCAAATAGTATCTTGGCATTGATCACACAAAGTTTCATGCATCTTTCCTTTAAACTCAGACATTACTATTTAGGTACACATACAGAGGCATAAAGCCAGTATTTTATGTGAATCAACTGTTTCATTGTTCAGCCATATATGGATGATACGGCATTCTTGGTCTTGTTACAACACAAACTAATTTGCAATATCCTTAACAAGCTCTTTGCTTTTAGGACCTTACATCTTTTTTAAATTAAGACTAACAGAACTTCAGGCTGTTAAAATGATTTAAAACGGATAAATGATATAAGTTTTTAAACTGACATGGTCACTAACACTATAATTAGAACTTATGACGGGATATTTACCATGTTATTGTGTATTAATATCGGAAACTCACCAAATTCAATAAACATGGTAAATATCCCGTCATAAGTTCTAATTATACGGATAAATGATGTTTATTTCTGCAAATAGGTTACAAAATAACACTTTTACAGGTCCATCTTTTAAACAACTAGATAAGGCATTTCCTATCCGACTACTCTGAAAAGAAATGCCGAAACAAACTCAGAGGTCATAGTCTCTCAAAGTCCAGACAAATCAAATAAATAATAATGTGAGAGAACCGTGCAAGTTGATTCTGTAGTGGTCTTTAGAGGAAAGAACCACAACAGTATGAGTGGACCTGTTCAGATGGCAGTACGGATCATACCCTATCAAACGAAACGGAATCCTTCTGGCTAAGGAGAAATTCCGACCTCGAATTTATCTTTTTCGCAATGTATGTGGCTAAAAATACATTCTTTTTTTAAATTTATTGCGAAACGTAACTTGATAACAACGAAAATATTATCACAGCCGTTGATGTCATATCGGATGATTCAATAAAAACTTGAGTTTATCCTTTACTTCTTTTTAAAAATGAGTGGGTTGTGTGGTAATAATAAATTTGCATATGTTTTAGTCATTTTGTGCCTCCTTGACCGAATATGTGTATCCTGGGTGTCGTGTCATTGAATACGATGACTTGGTGACTCAAAGTCTTACAAGAAAGCAGGTTCGGCCCCTACCATTTGTACCCTTACCATCCATAGAAGAATTTATGAGCTGAGTGATTTTGTAACAAAGTGACTTGTGGAATTATTGTTATTAATGATCTTTTTAATGAAGGAAAATTGTTTTATGTCAACATGAACATTTTTTTTTTTTTCGAAAACATCACTTTTTTTATCAGGGCAGTTAAATTAATCATCCAATGACTTCTCCCGCCATGGGCGAGGCGAGAGGGAGTGTCAGACTCTTATTGACTAAAAAGGTTAGGCAGTCGGCAGTCCGCAGCTCCGTAAAAATAGCATCCTAGAGGAAACAACTTCAACTGGTAAGATTTCTTTATTTTTCTTTTAGTTTAACTTTCCATACGAATATTTCATGATTAATTGAACAGATGTCGGCATTTCCTAACTGTTGTGTCGTTTCAAAAGTACAATGTTTAAACACTGATGAGAGTTCATTTACCTTAAATGCTTTAAAAAAATGTTAATCGCATACTTACATTTAACAATAAATAATTAAATAAAAAGACACCAATATTTCCTGTATCGAGTAACTCACGTAGTAACCATTCGAGAACAACTAGTAGGGCCTCTTTCTCGTTTCGCCGCGACTCGAAGAAAGGCTTGGAGGCTCGCTTTCGTTGTTTACGGGGAGAAATCTCGACCGGTCGGCGGCGCCCGCGCAGCGCGTCAGTCCCGCGCACCGCGTCAACACTCCACCACGCACGCGCGATCCGCGCACGCGCATAAACCAATACCATATCGTGTCATCACAAAACATTTTTTAAATTCTTTTCAAATATATTTGAACTATTATCCTTAAGTTTTTTTTCTAGTGTTGTGTCAGTGAATGTGAAACGGACTGTATTGTTTTTTTTTTTGTTAGAAAGTGTTCCTACCTGCCAGGAGTGTTTTTCTATAGTCCACCGGTATGTTGTTTGAAGTTTTAAGCGTATAATAGCGGTATTATTTAGGGACGCATCGCCGTCATCGTACCACGGCCCGTGTTTGGGGCGAAGCCTCTCACCGACGCAGGCGCATCTCTAGTGTCTAAGCGTTTACAAATGGCTACAAACATAACGAAACTTTCCACTACTAAAGAAATTGTGGGTCTTGTAGCGGTCAGCAGTGATGTGGGATCTCTAATGAGCTTTTTAACGCGATGATTTGTTAGTTTTTATATCTTCTCTCTTTATTATTATAAGTTTTCCTTAACAAACCGGTACCTTAACTTGTATACAAGTTACAAATATCTACAGAACTTAAATAATTATGTTAACTAATCAATAAAATCCATAAACTATAATTTTTAAACACCAATTTTCATTCGAAACGCTGTCTTCAAATCTCCCAAACATTAGACATCAACGAGCTCACACGATTGAAACAGATTAATATTGAACAAAAATTCTCACTAACAGTTAACCTACTTGGTTAACAGCAAAAAGCGAAAGCTGACAGAAATGCTGAGAATAACAACATTGCCGGCACCAATAACCGCAATGCACATACAATGCATTATTTTTTCTCATTTCCTACTAGAGTACAATCACCTGCGAATATATTAACACAAAACCGTTTTTACGAGCGTTTACGTAATGTGTTAGGGACTTATAGCTTGAGGCTTTATAAGATAGCGATAGTAAATAAGCTGGGATATAAGTTATTAGTATTATCGAACGTTAATAGCTATTAAATTTTACTTTACTCGATTTGTGCTTGGAAGAAATCATATGGTCGGAAAAGGGTGCTAATTTGTTTGGTCTTTCGAATCCTCATCCTGTAATGGTTTCTGATCGTAAAAATCCATACCACATCATCCCGTGAAGCAAATATTTCTACTTTTTCATTTACTACTCAGAGTCATTTAATGGTTACTTACCCAAGTCCTTAGCAATTGTTTTCACGACAAAATCGTTATTAAGCAATAGTTTAAGTAATCATTAAAGTTTGAGTACGGTAGTTTGCATCAGTTTATAAGTTCCATTCTTGGTTACTATGCCAATTTGGGAACACCTAATAATATTATAATTTGTGGTAGAAACGTTGCATTCTATAGTATAAACAAATATCCCTTATTTTTTTCAAATAATTAGAATAACCTGTACCTAACTTAAAACGTAGGAAAGAATCATACGTTACAAATAGGTATTCAACAAACACATATTATTATAACAGTTCAGCTAAACTAGGAGACAATGAACAAACTCTAAATTCCTATCATGTTCTTACTACGCACGGTAAAATACAACTTATTTTTAGACTACTTACACACATTCTTCTGTTTTAACAACTGAGTGGTTTTAAAGAAGATGTTTTCGAACTACTATTACCTTTTATCTGATCTCATATTATCTTAATTTCATATAATCAAATCTTTAGCCAGCAATCACAGTATCCAGAATTGTGCCCATTTTCAGACATTGCCTGGGTGACTTGCCCCGTATTAGGCCCTAATGGTACATGGGATTCATATATAGTATTATTAGAACTTATAACGGGATATTTACCATGTTTATTTATTTTATCGAGTTTCCGATATTTCGGCACTGTTGCAAAAAAAAAATTCATATATCGTATCTGATAAAAAGAGGGTGTTACATATAATATGTGCCAGCCAACCCTTTCACGGATTAAATGACGCGTGTTATTATGATTATGTACTATGTATGTACTATAATACGTTTTACTTCTTTTTGGAATTCAATCCAGGAGTCAGTTGTAGATGTCATGTTTTCTTTTCACTCTTAAATTTGTTCTTACATATAGCAGAAATGGGATTGTTTTACAAGCGACCATGTAGTGGCGCCTGCGCACAACGTGGGAGAAATGCTATCGTGTTAAATGTACCGGTCGATTGGTTTGCTAGGGCTGTCACTGATTTTTATCTAATCTCTGTATGTGCAGTGAAGTTATACTGCCACACTCAGAGTCAGTTAATGGCTACTTAAGTCGTTCCTTAGTAAAACTTTAAAAAAATTCACTCTCAGAGACAGTTAATGGTCCTTTATCTTGCTTAAATGACATTTAAAGTTAAGTATGGCAAAACCTTTACTTAAGGTAGTTAATGGTCGATTATGACGTCCGCCATCTTTGTCGAACATATGTTTTGTTATTGTTTACATTGTCAATTTCAATTTTTCAATTGCAAAATGTCTGATTTCGGAGAGTTTATTGATTTTTTTGAATTTGCTAGAAGAAACAGAGTAGTGGGACCGAGGCGATATTTACGTGACTACTCTGATCCTTTTAGAAAATACTCTATTCGTGAATTCCATGAGCGATACAGATTTACGCCTGAATCTGTTAAAACCATTATCTTGCCTTTGCTGGAGCCCGATTTAAGAAAACCTACAAAAAGGGGATTACCATTTGCCCCTGAAATAATGGTACTGCTGTCGTTACGCTACTACGCAACAGGGAGTTTTCAGGTTAGTGCTTAGTAGATACTATTTATTGAATTATACAGAATTAGGTATGATAAGTATTAAATAGACGATTTCATGTCTATAGAATGTCGTTCTTTATTTGCAGAAATTGGATGGAGACGTGATGAATGTCTGCCAGCAGTCAGTATCCCGAATCATAGCCCAAGTTTCTACGCTATTAGCAAACAAAATGAAAGATTTTGTAAAATTTCCATCCACTGAAAGTGAAATTAGTACAGTAAAGTAAGTACTTTCTTTGTGGGTTGTGTGTAAATGTGAATTTAGTTAAGTGCATAGCGGTACCTAATATATAATTCTTTAATCTACATGATTGTACTAAAATTGTTGTTTTCTTTTTGTTCCAGGCAAACATTTTATGAAATAGCTCATTTTCCTGGAGTAATTGGGTGTATTGATTGCACCCATATTAAAATAAGAAGCCCAGGAGGACAATCTTCCGAAGTATATAGAAATAGAAAAGGCTATTTTTCAATCAATGTGCAAGCAGTCACAGGGCCAAACTTAGAATTTTTTGATCTAGTAGCCAGGTGGCCTGGCAGTACACATGACAGTTTCATTTATAAAAGCAGTGCTATTAAGCAAAGACTAAATACTAGCATATTAAAGGGAATTATTTTAGGGAACAGCGGGTATGCAGTAAGCAGTGTTCTGCTTACACCATTTTTGTCTCCACATACAAACCCACAAGAAAATTATAACAAAAGCCACATTAAAACAAGAAATACTGTGGAAAGATGTTTTGGGGTTTGGAAAAGAAGATTTCCTTGTCTTCAAGTGGGAATGGGTGTGAAGGTGGAGACAGTTGTAGCAGTGATATGCGCATGTGCAACATTACATAATATTGCATTATCAGTAGATGATGTGATGCCAATGAATTACTATGAAGACATTGACATTCAAAATGATGATGTTGCTGTTGCAGTATCCGGAGAAAATACCAACAGCAATGGTTTTACAGTGCGACAATCGTTGGTGGATAGATTTTTTCAATAATTACCAAAGATGGCCTGATTACTAAGAAAAACAATTATGTTGAAATGACAAAAAGACTTGATTTTCTAATAAATATATTACAATATCCAATATGTTTTTCTTTACTTTATTTAGAAGATATATTTATGTGGTTTTGAAATAAGGTGGGCTTTATTAGTACATTTAGAAACGTTGATTTCTATAGTATAACGCATCTACTCTATATTATTAGGTGTTCCCAAATTGGCACAGCGACCAAGAATGGGTTAATAATTATTGAATAAATAAAAATCCACAAAATAATCAACTATAAACTTTTATTTCAAAACTAAACTGAAAAATTACTATTATTATACTTTTTCTTATTATCTATCAATTAGAATTAGAAGTAACTTCTGATTTTGCTTTTTCTAAATTATATTTAGCTTTTTCTTGCTCCAACAATGCTGTTTTTTTTCTAATTTGTTCTATTTCCAGCTGTGTTTTTAATATCTGAATTTCAATTTTTTTCTTATTTTCAAAATGTCTAATGCGTAATACAGCCTCCCGACGAATATAGTCAGTAGGTCTACGCACTTGGTCAGTTGTTTTGATTGATTGATTAGAATTTTCCTTATCACTGTTATTTTTAAAAAGTTCTTCATCTTCAAGCTGGTTTGTATCTTCTGGAGAATTTATTTTAAACTCAATATCTATAGTATCTGGGTTATTTACTGATTCTGAAATTATGTTTAATTCTTGAGTATCAATAGAATTTAAAATGGTGCCATCAATGTCAAATGTATTTTTTATTTCAGTAATCACCGCAGGTGCAGCCTCTTCAACTATGCTTATTATGGCACCATGTTGTGGTGATAAGGGAGGCGGTTGTGGGCCACCTCCAGTCCTAATTAAATTTCCTCTTTCGGCCGCACGAGCTTTTCGTGTGACAGCTTTCATGTTATCCCATGCTCTTTTCAAAGTTATAGTTTCACGCTTGTGAACATTGGCATTTGAATTAAATTCTTGTGTTATTTGCTCCCATGCCACTTGTTTTTTGGCGACCGACTTGCCATCTGTTATTTTTGATTCCACAATTGGTCTCTTTTTAACTAGTTGTGCCAATAAAATTTTTTCGTCGGCGGTGAAATTGGCCACCCTTTTGCGTCGATTTACTTGTACAGGCTCCTAAAATAAAAAAAGGCATGTAAGTTTTTAATACAACCGTGGCGTCGTTATTTTTTTATTACATTTACATTTACAGAATATAGGCACTCAATGAAACTCACCATGTTGCAAGTTATGATAACGCTATAACAACACAAAAGTTTATTTGTGCTGTAATTATTTAATCATGTATGTATTCATTAATTTGCAGTAAGAACTAAAGAAAATAATTTATTATGAAAAAACGTAAACAAACAATCATAATATTTATAAAACATGACACTGACAACTTGACAAGTGCCAAAGAAATTCCAGTTGCCAGTAAAAAAAGAGTCCGATTGCTTTATCTTCTTTGATCGAAAATAGCCGTTTTGGTTTGTATTTTATTAAAAACTATCGATAAATGTACGAAATTTAACTCTTATTATTGTTTTATACGCACTTAATGTGTTTAAATAAACATTTCTAATCATTTGATATTAACATTTTCCCATGTGTGGCCACACCAAACGTTTATCGATATGCAATCTATACAATGATTTGGCGATACCCCACCCTACGAATACTTAAAGATGACATTAACTAACGAACCCTTAAAAAATGTCTCTGAGATGAATCGTTCATTAGCGGATTTAATGAAAATTAGTTGTGTATTCGTTAGGACTAATTTAATAAGCCACTCTGAGTGTGGCAGATAATGTTGTAAAATGCTTTAAAAAATCGTTGTTTAGAGTTATAAGATATAAGTATATAGCTTTGATGTCAATTCTAATAAGTATATAATGTTCCTTTTTTATCAAACTAAAAGTAAAGTGATACCTAAACTTCTCCTTCATTTAAAACTAACCTTTTTCCTCATTCCTTCTCATAGTTTCACTAGTTGAGCACCTTCCATAAGGTAGTTACTTTATATTAGTGATAGCGAGCCTTCAATTCTAAGTTATTAAGCTCTTCCATACAGGTTAATTATGAAAATTATCACACTAAACTACGTCTGATCCATCACCCCTGACCAGACCATTACATCAATATTCAACTAGCATGCGACGACAGTTCTTTGCGTTGCGCTTGCGTCGGATTTACATGCAAATGGTTGTGGGCGCGAAATTGCGTCCAATACGAGCAAACGTACGGCTCAAAGGACCAAGTCCTGTTTGATGGCATGTTTTGAGGTTATTTTGAATAACTCAAAATGAATGTTATGTTTTTAAACTTACATAGTCACTAGTAATATGATTAGATAGCGCCATGATCACAGACGCATATACTTCAGTTCATCCGTGATCATGGCGGTGGCAACAGTGCCGAAATATTGGAAACTCATAAACATAAATAAACAGGGTAAATAAATATCCCGTTTTAAGTTCTAATGAATGTAATATGGTTTCCTATTATCTTTTTGCTTCATATTTAATCCTATTTAGTCGAGAGAATAAAACTAAACACCACCACTTATTATGACTTAAAATTGGCACTTTTATTCTGAAACCAGTCGGTTATTACCTAAAACTAATTCTTTATAATTTGAAATTATATAAACCTACATAATAATCCAGCAAATATGCCACGATTTATGCAACTTGGTTGAAACGTCTCTCTTTATAAAATTATAAGGAAAATTTGTTTTTAAACATCGCATACGAACCTGTGGCCATGTTCTTATAATGAAATAAAAGATTCACAAAAGGTAATTTTTTACCGACCCTACCAATTCATTTGTTGGTCGTGATGAGTCAGGAACTAATTTGTATGTTTCATCATTATGAATGAAAAAAGAAAACTTCGTGCGGAAACTGGCACGTCTTAGAGCTGAAGGTTTAAAAGATGAGTCATTTGAGTCTTCAATAAGTTAAGTTTCGTTGTGTGAGTGAGGTTATCGGAGGCCCAATTACCGCCCGTCCCAGTCCCCGATTCTCCAATAACCCTTAGATCCTTAACCCCCAATAGCCCGGCAATGTACTTGTAGCGCCTCTGGTGTTTCGGGTGTTCATGGGCGACGGCGATTGCTTACCGTCAGGTATTGTTATGGTATCTAACTCAAAATTGTAACAAATGTATTGCAGATTCTTAAGCCTCATGTAAAGATACTATTTACACGAATTGCTATTTTAGATTATAAGCCACTAAATAATATATATTTTTTAAATCTTTGAAATCGTCGGTCTACTTGTTAAAAATGTTATATATCACCAAAATTAGTAAGTAGTTTAGAAATCTTAAAAAATAACTCAAACTCTTTATGGATATTCAGGTCGGTATCGACGTAATAGGTATTGAAACAATTTAACAGTAGTTTTGCTAATTTTACAAGCAAAAACAAGTCGTAAAAATATCTACAATGTACCTTTTATATCTTAAAGTAAAATATATCGCTCTCAAATCGTTCCGTCTAAATAAGTAATATACTATTTTGTGGGGGAAAATCATCTAATGACTTCTCCCGCCTTGGGCGAGGTAAGAGGGAGTGTCAGACTCTTACTGACTAAAAACCACCCCGTTCCTACTCCTGCTTTTCGAGCCGGAGCCCCAGTAACCCGCTAGACATTCTGTAACAAATATGTAACTAATATTATTGCTAATATTTTCCTTTTATTTATTAACAAAAACTAATCGCCACATTCCAAACTTATAATATAAGTAGCGATTTTATACTAAGTAGCAATTTTATAAGCACTTATACCCATCAATTTTGAAGGTTAACCCTCCATCTACCTTAATAAGCCCCAAGGCCCAAGGTTATGGGGCACCGAAGCCCAAAGGGTCCAAATAACTCAGGTAGGATTTTTTTTCATTAAAAAATCTATTTAGTTTCAAATCAGAAATAGCTCGCTTATCTATGATGTGGGCTGTTAATTATGAATGGTGTTCTAACTAAACAATAAAATGAACTTTTGGTTTTTATGAGGTGTCAGAATGTAGATATAGTATCTATGTTATGTATAATGAACAGTTTGCTATATAATGCTGTTAAAACTATTATTCGTTTTAAATATTTTATAGTTTTCAACTAAGTCTACTCTTCCAACGGCTGTCGTAAGAGCTGAGTAAGATTCAAACTTATAATTCGAAATTATAAACGCAGGTTTCCTCACAATGTTTTCCTTTACTTTACCGTTTGTGAGTGGTGTTTAAATAACCTTAAAAAGTATAAAAACGTCACATTGGTTCCCATTGGTAAGTTTGCATCAAAACCGAGCTTCTTAAACGTCTGAGCTAACATGACATTTAATAGAACAGCATTTATCGTGAGGGGGAAAATCGCCAATTACTACTCCCGCCTTGAACGAAGCTATTTTTTTTTTTTTTTTTACATTTAATGGGTCGACGTTTGACCGCTATCTCACCTGATGGTAAGTGATGATGCGGCCTACGGTGGAGCACGTCTGCCCATAAGCAACCTATTCACTCGGGCCTTGAAGACACCCAGGTTATACCCATCAGGAAACACAGACTCCGGCAAGGAGTTCCACTCCCTAGCAGTTCGCACAAGGAAGCTTGAAGCGAAGCGCTTCGTGCGAGTTGGTGGGATATCTACCATGAAGCGGTGACGCCTCGCCGATTGTCTTGTGGTTCGATGATGAAAAGGACTAGGGGGAATCAAGTTGTGCAATTCCCCCGCACAATAGAACGCTAGAACGAGTATCAGACTCTTAATGACTAAAAACCACCCCGTTTCTACTCCTGCATTTCGAGCCAGAGCCCCGGTAGCCCGCTAGGCAGTCCGTAGCTCCGGGTAGCATAGAACAACATAACAAAATAATTTACTTCCAACTCTAAAATTCTTATTTTTTATACGATTCCCATCGTTTACAACGATAATTTATAGTGAAGAAGACTTTTCTGTCAATTTCAACTACATTTACATTTCCATTTGAAAAGAACTACATGTCTTCTTTTTAACAGTTACAACTATGTGGGATTAAATCGACATGTTTAACATTTTTCTAAACCGGTCGCTTGAAGTAGGTTTTACTGTAATAGGCAAAATGGGTGACCTAACGTTGGTTAAGTTAAAGTTACTAGTTTTTTTTATTAAGTTACAGCTAAGTTGTTTCTACTTATGTTGTCTATTATGGAGTTAAGTTATGTTTTAGATACGCAGTTTCTCGAAACTGTTTTATTTTACATGACATATGTCTCATTAGTATTAAAAAGAATTGTGTCGGGAGTGGAGCAAAGGTTCGTTATAGATTTTTGAAAGAAATTCTCAGTTATAAAATAGAAATCTCCTTAACGTAAGTATAACAAGTATTAGTATTACACCATGCGGCCCTCTGCTTTACAAAAAATCTATATCACTGGTGCGGTAGCTGGGCAACCGGCTGCCAAGTAACGTATAGCGGGTTCGATTCCCGAACGAAGCAACTCTTTGTGTGATCCACAAATTGTTGTTTCGAGTCTGGGTGTCATGTGTATGTGAACATGTATGTTTGTAAACGCACACACGACATAGGAGAAAATCAGAGTGTGGAGCAACGCTAAAAAAGTTTCTCCCGACATCAAATTCATAACAATCTGAAAAAAAAGTTAAACAAACAAAGTAATAATTATTTTCCAAATATCTAATAAGATCTCGTGATGGTTCATATAACAAAAATCAAACATTCAAACATTGTTTATAGATATCGCTTGAGATTTACCGGCGCTTGTTTGAACCGACTCAGATTTCTTTAAAGAGTTCCTCTCTAGTTTCGAAGCTGAAAATATTGTGGAAACAATGGAACCATTAAATTTTAATTAAGCAAGATTATCTATTACTTGATTACAGCTCGCTGAAGTACCGTTTCGAAGAAAAGAACGAAACTAGAGCGGTGTTAACGCGGTCAGTTGCAACTTGCAATGTTTTGTTGGTGATTTCAGCTAGCCATATATAGGTAAAGGGTTGAGCAGAAGTATAGGTAGGTGCATAATAAGATTTTCATATACCTACCTAGGTTTATTAAGGGCTAGATTACCCAATTAAAACAAACTGTACTTTACAGTACTTACAGATGATTGTAAAATTATCTTGGTGCTGCAGACTGTATAGCGAGTTACCGGGGCTCCGGCTCGAAAAACAGGAGTAGGAACAGGGTGATTTTTAGTCAGTAAGAGTCTGACACTCCCTCTTCACTCGGTGGTAAAAGTCACTGGATGATTTTCTCCGTCCATAAAATAAAAAGAAGTATACTATAAATGTCCACACCTGCAGATTGCAGTATTCGCAGTTTTAAAGATTCAGGTTTATCAGAGAGCGTTATCACTTTATATTCATAACATCGTTAAAATTTTGGACCAAGGTACAAAGATTAAGATCAACAATTAATAATTCACAACATTGTACATTGTAGTGTACTACACCAAAATAAAACCTCTTTGTTTTTACAATTCAATTGACATAGACCTCAATTTTGTTCTCAAAAAGCCGCAACAGCTAAAATAATGCTATACTCGTAAAAATTCCTTTCTCTTTTGTTTACGTTTTTCCACAATGATATTCAATGTTCGTTGTACCAATTAGTTTCAAGATTAATTCACTTAAATGCTTTGAAATTGTATGTCAAAGTGCTTATGTAGATTTAATGTCGACGCTCTTTAAATACCCAACTTTCACTTTAGCATACCTATGAGTATAAACGAATACTCCATTCGGTGTAAATGTCAGATTCATCCATTAATTTCTAAATTACTGATTAATTTATAGGTGCAGATTACAAAAAGAGGTTACGGTACATAAATCATAGAGTATAGAGAGGACCATCGTTGTAGCATTATGGTCTGTAGACAGTAATCAGACGCATTTGCAAATTGTCAGTTATTTCTGCGCGAACTACTTATTGACATGAACGTGTTATTTCATTTTGTATGTTCGTGTTAGAATAGTTTTTTTTATTAAGTTCATTTTGTGAAGAATGTTATTTAGGCGTTAGATTTTAGTAATGGAATTAAGAAAGTATTTAAAACCAGCTGTCCCGGTAAACTTAGTACCGCCTCAATAATTATATTTTTCATCTTTTAAACCTTCTCTGGACTTCCATAAATAATTCAAGACAATAATTTGCCAAATCAGTGCAGCCGTTCTCGATTTTATACATAAAACGATACTTATCAAATCAAAACTAGTACTAGAATAGGTACTTTTATTTTTGGGTAAATTAACAATGGATTAGAGTATATTCAAATAAAGAAGCGAAATCATTGATTTTATTAGCAAAATACGTAACATTAAAATCAATATTGGTCAAAACAGAACACGAAAAAAAAAACCACACAGAATGTAAAATCGAACTCCATAAAGGTTCGAAACGCGTTCTTTTACCAATAAAACACGTTTCAAGATGGAGACCCGAGTATTTACCTTAATGACCCGCCAAAAGCTCAAGCTGTGAACATGACCCCGCTTGCTACTCAGCCACTCAGCTCGAAGCCCAAGGTCAACTTGCGCAAGTACTATGGGAACCTTTAATATAATAACCCATTCAAACATTTCACAGAACAAAATGCTTTAGTATTAAATTTCTGGAATTTTATTTTAGCTAATAATAATTCTTGATATTATGATTGTTGAACGTAACGGGAACTGTCATTGTTTGAAACCTGTTTGGCGGGAAATTTTGACATTGGCCGTGATTTAAAAAATATGCTGATTTTGTCTTTGATTGTTGTTATTTTGTGTGAATTTATTTTTAGATTGAATTCTCTAAAGGTTTGTGAAGGACAACATGTTGGTCTTGTGTTACTGCTTTTGCATGATAAATCAAATTTAATAATGCCAATGAATTATTCTGGAGACCATTCTCAAAGATAATGTTTTAACCTTAGCTTACTGTAGGCTGGAGCTATACTTAGGACGTAGCTTCTTAGCACTGACGATGACGGACAGACTAACAAACTATTATTTATTTCTCTATTTGTTAACGTTTCAAAAGTACCTATTTACGGTTTTATTGCAATGGTTGTAATGCTCAAACCTTCTCAGTACGAGAAGAGGCCTTTGGTCAGCAATGGCCATTTATAGGCTGTTGATGATGATGGAATTAATGATTGGAATTTGGACTTTTGCTGCGTCTCAATTAATTAGATTATGCTTATAAAACTTTGGAACTTCGATTTTATGCTTTATGGTTTTACATTAAAGTCAGAAATCTTTTGAAAAAACTTAACAATTCGTTATAAGTTGTCAAAGGAACTTTAATAAGTGTTTTATATTATCCTATAGAGATCCAGCTCTTAAATAAAAAAAAAACACTTAAATAAATAAATAACCCACAAAAGGAGAATTGCACTCAGCGATAAGATGATTTCGCAAATAGCAAAGAACTGGTTGCGCTCCGTTTATCCCTGCACTCACAGATAAGGGATCTTGACGGTTTTGACGTCTCTGGCATTATGTGCATATCTTTGCCTGGTTGAGTACAAATAGAGTCTATGGTTGTTTTTTTGGCGGTAACTTTGTCTTATTTTTTCTCGTGTTATTGTCAAATAATGCACGCCTTTTGTTGTTTCAAGATGAAATAGACAGAGGTGAACATTGAAAGTAATGCCTAAGGGTCGGTTCATATCTGACGTAAAATACGTCGAGCGTATCATCGGTTGCACTAACGTATCATCGGTTGAGTGTGAACGGTCAAGTGTAATAATACTCGGCGCATATGCTGTCGGACAGACTAAAAACGTGATTAAAACAATTTTTGTCTGTCTGTCTGTCTGATTGCGATGAAACTTAGTATAATACATAATAAGTGTTTATTCATTTCCCGGTTCTATGCAGTTGTGAAGGAATTAAGGATGTTTGTTTATGGTAGTGTCGTTAACTGAATGCATCGCTCGTTTGATTCCCGTTAGGTTAAAAGATAGCTCGCCTTCCTGCCACCTGCAGTGTAAGCATCTATTTGTATATGTAATAAGGGATGTCCTTTGATTATAAATCAAATTATCAGAAAAGTGATTTAAAATAATTTGTCTATTATTATTAACGACACGCTTCACCTGTGCTTGGGTGCTGATTATCTTACCTTTTCCAGTGATTTTCCATATATTTTGTAGAAGTAACAACATTAGAAAAAACATTGTCTGGAAACAATTAAAAGCCTAGCATAGCCATAAAGAGGAGATGCCATAATGTAATTGTGCACTTGGACCCAAAAAATCGGCCCTGCCCAATGATATTATAAGTAAAAAGGTGAAAGTGACACATTAAAATGTGGACAATTTGGCAACGTTTTTGTCATTCAATGGTTTTTGGAGTATCGGACCGCTAGATGGAAAATAGAGACGGGCGTGGTCTCTAACATCCCGCGCTCCCCTTAAAGTGTCCTGTTTTATATTAAAGAGAAATCTCTCTTCGTCTTTGCTTCATGGTGATTACCAACAACTAATAGTAACTAGTAAAAAGTGGGTGTTAACATCAATCTGCTTTCCCTACGGGGAATAAAAAGGTGTGAAGTTGTATCTTTTTAATAATCAATTATACAGCTTAATACCATGTTTATGTCATTACCAAAATTTCTTAAATTTTTATTCTCGATTCTTTTATCTTATATGATCGGTTAAATAGTAATTGGTCAGTAATTACTCGATGTACAAACATAGCGGTTTCCCAGTAATCGCTAGAGCAGTTAGCACAAATGCCTGAGATTATTTAACCGTAGTTTATTTATTGCGAGATCTTAGCCGTTCAAATGTATGGAGGTTGATACGAGTATTCGTATAAAAATATCAACACTTAATGTCTGTGTGTTTCTTGACATCCGATTAAAGGGGATCTGGAATTTGTCATTGTAAGTATTTTTATCCTATCTTTTATAAAACAGTAATCAGTAATTAAGTAATCTTAATTATTGATCTTTGTCTTCGATAGATCGTGATATTTTTGAAAAAAGGTAAAACCTAGCCATTTTTATAAGCTTTTTGGAGATAACAGATTGTTTTAAATATAAGCGTTTTGCAACAGTATCTTTGAAAATCAAATAACTAAAAAACCTCAACTTATTAAACTTTTCATAAAAGAGGCGGTATCATTTCTCTACATCGAACAATTCGTGCATTACATAAGGTAAAACATTAAGAAGGAAAAGCTCGAACAAATATTGAACCCATATGGTACATATTAAGTACCTTCTAAATACACATTCTATAATCGAGTAGACCTCCTATCAACACACCATACTTACGAATGGCCTTCAATAATACGAAGTGCGACCACGTCATTCTATCGCAATACATTTTTGGAAGACGTTGCTCACTTTCTCTGACGTCATTGGTCTATATGTGTATTGATGGTTCCGTGATCGAAGGACCAATGAATAACTTAATCAACCTTCAAAATTTTTCAAAATTTCCCAACTACAGCCCATTCTTATTGTACGTGCATGGCTTACACTGAATATGACTAGGTTGGCCTTGGTATAATATATGTATGTATGTATCACTATAAACTCACTATCATCACTAGAACCCTTTAAAAAAATAAGATCAGTAACTAGGTAATCTGTTTTATAATAATTACTTAAACTAGAAGATGTTATGTTGTGACGTGGCATGGAAAACTGACGATGATTGTGAGTTTCGAATAATCGGATAAAACTTTATCTATACAGGGTGTAAACGGAACGCTCCCGAAAAACGCTACACTTTTATTTTGTTTTTATAATTTTAATCGCTTTAGTGTTCGTGTTATTCATTTGCAATTACAATATCAGTCTTAAGCAGTAGATTACAACTATTATTGCATAAAATAAATTTTAATTCCTTTTTTTATTATAACCCATTTTTACCATCGCCTATTTGCAGCGCTTGGGAGCGTTCCGTATAAAAATGTATCATTAAATATTAGGCCGTAACGTACTAACCGACGATATTATAAACATTGACATGCAATATTGCATGCAACTATATCCCCGGTCATTTATATACATATTTTTATTATAGTAATATCATTATATGGACGGTATCGCTGCACAATTAGTTGTACCGGTGCAGCAACAGAAAAATAATTACCCGTTTAGAAACTCTACCAGCAAGTTTTTAAAAGTGATAGTCGGTTATTTTTCCTAACACTACTACTCTAAGCCGGAGCCCTGGTAACTTGTAATCAGTCGCAGTGCCGGATCGGGTATCAGCCCTACTAGGCCCCATCTGTATTGATCTGATCGGGCATATTTTCAGCCCTACTGGGGCCCATCTGTACCCTAAGTGCGCTTATTTCCTGAGCTGCGAGCTAGCAACGCGGACCTACGGTGTTACCGGGGCTCCAGCTCGAAAAGCAGGTGTAGAAACGGGGTGGTTTTTAGTCACTAAGAGTCTGACATTCTCTCACCTCACCCAAGGTAGGGGAAGTCATTGGATGATTTTCCCACCTCAAAAAAGTACTTATAAAACGAAATTAAGTACTAACACCAACCATATCAATATCATAATCCCACCGAATGACTTAATACCGTTTAGATAATCACTGAATGTTTAAACAACAGACATCGTAACGATGATTGGGATCTTAAATAACTATGACACATAACACCACATACAATTTGACTGTTACCAAAGCCTAGCCAATGTTTATAATCAAACAATGCAGTTTTCTTGTACGAATACTTATACATTGTTACGAAACTAGAGACCGACCGATTAGCGAAGAAAACTGCGTTTGTAGTTACAACTATTGTTAATGTGGGAGTTTGGTGTGTGGCAACATATGTAAAGGTGCTGTTATAAAAGTTTACAAGTTTTATTACTTGTAAAACAACAATATAGTTGTAAAATGTTAGCTTTTGCATGTATAAGGGTGTTTGAAAGAACGATTATTTATTTATTTAATAAAAAGTTTAAGCCATCAGACCACCACAGACCCAGAGGGGAGAGGGGCCCATTAGGGCTGATGCCTGATCCGGAGTTGCGGACTACCTAGCGGGTTTATTGGGGCTCCGGCTCGAAAGGGCAGAAGTAGGAACGGGCGGTTTTTAGTCAGTAGTCCCTCTGAGTCTGATACTTCCTTCGCCCAAGACGGGAGAAGTCGTGATTAGGTCGTGTAATATTTTTCTAACTCGATGATCTGTAAAGACGAATAACATTTCGGATTCACCAATCGGTAAAGAAATAGAAACTCTCAGGATTTGTAGTGTGATGAATGTAATGGAGTCTTGTTTTTATACCCTTTGAGATATATAGAGTAAGTGAATTTTAGTACGTACGTAAATACACAAAGACATACATTCTTAATCGATAATCACTTTGACATAAATCTTCGCGAAAATTATCCATATTACTCCATTAATAAAGACCAAAATTATTAGTAGAACCTCCTACAAATTATGACGTCATCACTAAGCAAACCCAAACGACAAACTTCACTAACAAATTAGCGTGTAAAGGTCGTTGAACTAGAAAATGTAACTCGTTGTCACCGTAGCGAGCATTTCTCCAATATATGGAGGCTGTGTCGGATGGAGAAAGGTAAATAATGGTGTTTAGACTTAGAGAAATACTTACTACTATGTTGGAGATTGGCGACTAAATAGTAATCATTATGGAGACGTCTGTATGTCCGTTGGAAATGGCTACGGTGGTGATAGGTTCTAGAAATGACATACGTATTCATCATACCTGTACCATTCTGCCATGGGGGTATAGAGACAATGGAACGTCAATTGCTACGAATCTTACATAACTTCTTTCGCTTCATCAACAATTATAATCAGTATCTTCATGCATGCTCGTCTGTTAATGCTACTTTTAATTTAGCCCTTCTTTAATATATCGCCAATACGGGTCGATATACGACCTAGGGCGTCTAGGGCGCCCTCTGCCGACGGTCAACATATATTTTAAGTGTGGGAGAGCCATGCTTTGGCACAAATGTCCCGGCACGACCGGAGTGATACCACGACCTCACAGAAAACCAACGTGAAACAATTCGTTGTTCCAATTAACCTCCTTCGCAATCCTCGATTCCCCAACACCCCTTAAATTCCTAAACCCCAAAAGGCCAGCAAATGCTCGTCTACCGACCTATGCCATAAAAAATCATTTGCTATTCGACAGCAATAGAACCCTTGTTATCTAGGAGACAGAATTGCATTTAGAAGCAGTGCAGGGCTTATCTACTAGTTGCAGTCTTGTTGATTAAGAGATAACATGTTAATTTGCTGTTACTAATTAAGAAGATAGCGAGTTACGATCTACGGACGTTAATAAAATCAACGCGAATCGCTACACTTATTAACTTCCTTGATAGTTGAGATTGATATTTTCTTTGAGTACCTGTATGGGAGAGCCATGCTTCGGCACGAATGGGCCGGCTCGATCGGAGTGATACCACAGTCTCACAGAAAACTGACGTGAAACAACGCTTGCGTTGTGTTTCGTTGTGTGAGTGAGGTTACCGGAGGCCCATCCTCTTCTCAATATCCCAAGCCCCGATTCCCCAGCAAACCTTAAATTTCTAACACCCAAAAGGCCGGCAACGTATTTGTAACGCCTCTGGTGTTTCGGGAATCCATTAGCGGCGGCGATTGCTTACCATCAGGTGATCCGTGTGCTCATTTACCGGCTTATACCATAAAAACGCCTATACCTTTTTGGTAGCTGTAATTCTTATTTTCCTTCTTACTAATACTATAAATGCAAACGTTTGTGAGATTCTGTGTGTCGTGAAAACAGTGGAAGGGATTGAGCTGAAATTTGGTATCTAGGTAGATTATGGTCTAGAATTACACGTAGGCTACTTTTTATCCCACGGGAACGCGAGCGAACCCACGGGCGGAAGCTAGTAGGATTATAAACGATGCAATTTTGGATTCGAAAACTACACATTTTTAATACTTATCTTGAAGATTTTCATTTATTACATATAACTACAAAGTATTTAAGTTCTTTACGGCCATGTGAACGCGTCCTAACAACAACGGATCACACAGTAGGTGATTACGGTGTGCAAACAAATTCCGTATTAACTACAATTGCGTAGAGTTGTAATTAACTATGCACTTAACTAAACGTTTGCCAAATTACTCGGTAATCTGTGGGATTTCTACAGAGTTTTAGGTATTGTGCAAAGTGTGAGTAAATATCGTCGCGCCTTTTATTCCTGAAGGGGTAGACAGAGGTGCATATTACGGCACGTAATTCCATTTACAATGTACACGCACTTTTCAACATGTGTGTTATAAGTACCATATAAAAGGGGTGAGCCTATTGCCATATGGGCTCCGTGCTACTACTGAGAAATTTTCAAAAAGCCGAAAAAAGCCTGGCATTACCTACTTTGCTCGACCCAGAAATCAAACCCGAGACACTTTGTCCGACAGTCGCTCTTGTGACCACTCAACCCATGAGACAGCCAATAATGATTAAAAAAAGACTAACTTATAGAAATACTTAGTTCAAGATACAAGTATAAAATTTTGTAAAAACGCGAAATAATTAGATTTTAGATAGATAAACGTTTAAAAATAAAGATTAAATTTTTTATTTGGATTTCGTTGGAAGGCAAACAAAAACAAAGATTTATTAACTAAAGAATTTCGTTTTAACTATTTCTATTGCAAGATGTTACAACAGGGTTCCTTGACGACTTGTTTTAAGCAATCCTGCGCTACTTTATCTTTTCACTTTTACGATAAAACAGTAGATATAAAATGACTGATTAGTGTTAAAATTTTATCACACAGTTCTTCTAAACTAGTGGTTTTCGAACTGGTGGTCGGTGGACCACCTTTAAGTGTAGAAGAGCTATGCTTCGGTACGAATGGACTTGCTTGACCGGAGTGATACCACGGCCTCACAGAAAACCGACGTGATACAACGCTTGCGTTGTGTGAGTGAGGTTACCGGAGGCCCAATTACTCACCTTCCTAATCTCCCCAATCCCCGATTTCCCAACAACCCTTAAATTCCTAACCTTTAAAAGGCCGGCAACGCACTTGTAACGCCTCTGGTGTTTCAAGTGTCCAAAGGCGGTGGCGATTGCTTACCATCAGGTGATCCGTCTGCTCGTTTACCGGCTTATTACATAAAAAAACTATGTTCTAAAAGTTCACATCTCACTAAACCGAAACAAATGGGAAAAGGTTTTTGCAATGTATTTCCTTAATAGCCCGTATAACTCTTGTTACTTTCAACATATCACTATTGACTAGTTAGTATCCACAAGCAGATCAACCTACACCATTATTTACAATCTCTTTAAACAATCTTCGACTCTATCCCAAAACAAATAAAGTTTAAAATCTTTTGAGAAGACATCCTACACTATTATTTAAAGATTCTTCAAACGATATTCGACTCTATTTTGAAAACGAATAAAGTATATTATCTTTTGGCAGAAGAGATTGGTGCAATATTGCATGTCTTTGGTAAACAATAGCACAGTTTCATGTGTCACGGTTCTATCTAGTCTATGGGAAGATGTCAGTGAAGAAATCGGGTCGGTTCGATGCGCGTACACCGATCCATGAGATCACACGTGAAAAGTAGATCTATAGTTACAATTAATTAGAGATAAGATATCTTCATGTTTTTTTTTTCTTTTTAATAACAATGCTTCTGCTTTATTGAAGTTGTTTATTCAATAGTACGATTTGTAATTTTATACATATTTGTTAATTAGGTAGACTTCCTCGTTGGTCAAGTGGTCATAAGTGCAACTGCCGGACAAGGGGTTTCGGATTCAACGAAAATATGCAAAGCATTACTGGGTATTTTCGAAAATATTACTGGGCTTTTTTCAGTTTTTCGCAAATTTCTCAGTAGTAGCACGGAGTACCATACTCTATTCCTTAAATTACATAAATAACAGACCTACTATGATTTCCGCAACTTACTTATACCAAGAAACCCACAATCCCTATCCATTCATAATCAATCTTTAAAATTATTACATTGATCAATCAAAACACAACATTTTGCACGTAACAAGTAACAAACCTACATAGAAATGTTCCCAAGTAAATCATAGTGCGCAAGCGACGATGCGTTCGCGCACTTGTGACCCGAATATGACGCAATGGCCGCCATCATCTTGATCTACCCACGGTGCAACCGATGTTATGTGTATTGCTAAATAAATACTCTTTTTTATACCCGAAGAGTTATAAGTATTTGCGAAAATGTCAAGTTGAAGTAATATGGTTTGGCTCTGGGAGGTACCGAAGTTAGGTGGAGCTGTTGTTTGTTTTAATATGGTTTGTTTAAGGTGTGAAATTATGTTTAATATAATGATGTTATTACATAGTTTACCGTTAGTCTTCCTGCGATTGTCATAAAAGGCACTACATATTTCAAAGTCATGGGTTTACTGGGGCTACGGCTTAAAAAGCAGGAGTAGGAACGGGATGGTTTTTAGTCAATAATAATTTTCCCCTCTAAAAAAATAAACGCTTTCTGATAAACCTGAACTTTTTACCTGTCTCCAACGTGATAGTCCAATCAGTTGCCATTAGGAATCTTAGGGAATAAATTTAAAGGTTGTTAGGGAATCGGGGATTGGGAAGATTGAGGAGGGGGTAATTGGGCTACCCGTAGCCTCACTCATACAACGAAACACAACGCAAGCGGTGTTTCACGTCGATGATCTGTGAGGCCGTGATATTACTCCGGTCGTGCCGGCCCATTCGTACCAAAGCATGGCTGTCCCACATTTAAAATCTTTCTAATTCTCGATTTATATTATTTCTTGTTATTTTAGCATCTAGTGTTATTTTAAACTTTAACAAAAATCCAAATACGACTGCGGTTTCTTGCAGACACTCTTAATTGAGAATGACCTTTATTATTCTAACGTGGGCTAGAAAAATGGCGTCTAGCTGTTACCTATAGCGTTTCTAATTAATATTTGTTACACCTTCACACTTTTTGGGTTATTGATTGATGACCTAACAATTGATTTTGTAAGAGTTAGTATTCAATAGGTATCATTAATTAATTTGTTTGTTAGATAACTAAAAGACCTGCGTGCCTTGTTTGTCATGGTTGTAAATGCTACTGTTTATATGGTATATATTTTTATGTTGATACCTCTACGTACTTGATACCATGTTAGGAGATCTCTTGAATTCACAACAAAAAGTTCAACAATGATTGTAAACCAAACATGTACATTGTACACCACATTTTGAAGCATCATCTGTACCTTTATTACGAGAGCGCGTTCAGCAGTCTGATTGGTTGGTTCATTTGCGGCAGCCAATCATAACCGAATCTGAACGTACTCTTGTTTCGTTAAACGTAAATCATACTCGTTCTAAGCCCTCTGAATTGAATCAAGGATGTTTCAAGTCAAAGTTCTATAAAATAGCGAGGAGTCTAGAATTGTATCCGACATTGGGAAATATGTGGGCCACGGGTTTATTACTCTTTAAAATCCGGAATAACACATAGGACACCTTGTTTATCCCACGGGTTGCGGGTGAAACCACTGATAGAAGCTTATTTAGTATACGTGCGTATACTGACAACTGTGCTTACCCGTTCATGCAATAACAAGCGTTAAGTAAATCCTGGTACACTGTACTTACATACTTTCTTCAATGTTTTAGTGACACAAAACACACAACCTTCTTTTGTTTCCGCAAACAATAGACATGCTAATCGTGGCCATTCTTTTTACGTGTTACATAATAGTGGCTTTATTTTGTCTAGTGTTTTATCTTGTTCAGGTAATTAGGTAGAGAGGAGGGCTGGTTAACGTAACTATAGGGTTTATTAGGAATCAAGTTTGAATCTAGAATATGCATGTTTCACACATCCAAAGCCTTTAAGTGGCCACTGCGGATCAATGGCCTCTTCTCACACGGAGAAGGTAGCATTAATCATGGCGATTTGAAACTTATAATTAGAAATTATAAGTTCAGGTTTCCTCACGATGTTTTTCTTTACCGTTTGTCGATGGGGCTTAGCAAATCTTAGAAAGTATCTATAACTCCGGAAAAGTCACATTGGTACTTGCACTTGGTAGGTTTCGAACCCGCACCCTCACGCAAGAGAAGCGGGTGTCTTGTATGTCTCACGAAAGTAATATTACAATTACATTGCTCTTTATTTATTTAATAAACCCATAAACGGGTAAACGTATCTTATCTCACAAAGAAAGTCATATTACGTATAGAGAAAATAAAGAAAAGCAATATAAAACAAACATTACTACAATAACCATATCGTATACTTATATTTACATAAAATGAAATACATATTCATCATTATTTTCTTATGTAAATGCGGCACATTTGGCACCATTCGCGGTATGGTTCTATTGGGGGCACTTTCTTCTGTAACATTACGAGTGACGTGTGCAGTTTATGGAAGATATTGTATAGAAAACATAACTTTTTCGAAAACCACCACGTTCCAACTCCTGTTCTTTGAGCCGGAGCCCCGGTAAACCCGTTAAGTATTCTTCAGCTCCGAATTAGGGCGAACTTAGGACTACATTTTTTTAAAGATTATGCAGTAAATATAGGTCTAGTCTATACGTAAATTGTTGAGACTCGCCCTAAAAGATTTTTTGGTAATACGTTCTCACGGTTGACGTCCTTAAGGTGGGCAGACCATCTAATTAAGGTCGCCACCAACAGCCAAATGTCACTGAATACCTGCAGGTTAAGAATTATGAATGTTTTGTTAAAACTTTCGTGAGATATACTAAATTAATTATTATGTTATCGGCTTACTCATGTAACTGTTTGACGAGGAACTCAACTAGTTTTAAGTCATGTTAGAGGATCATATTGTCGCGCTGCTACAATCGCAGCATCGTGTCTCACGGAATGCTGATCATGAATATGAGCCTCTAGCATGGCTTGAAACTAGTCGAGTTCCTCGTCAAACATTTACGTGAGTACCTAAGTCGATAACATAATAATTAATTATGAATGTTCTTGAAACATATACGATAGATTTGTTAGTTGAATCATACAATGAAGATTTTTTCCAATCCAAAGGACAACAATACATTGCCCCACACCAGACCGTTGTCCTAATTATTTTCTGTGGTCGACCTTAAACGAAAGTGAAAACTAATTTTAATACAATTATTTAACACTATACGATGGCCTAACAATGGTGGACCGAGTGGGTGGGTGATGTGTCATTGTGACGTCACTATTTAGTACTAGTAAACACAGATTTGCAGTGGTTGGTGTTTCGATTAGCATTTTAATCGATTTGTTGTATTGCCACGTTGAATGGCGATGCTTATCTTCTGTTTGAAGAAATAGCTAGCCACGGAAGGTCACGGGTAGAGTCGATAAGCTTACTGAGCATTTTCTTTTTAAAAACAGAATGTGCACTGCGACCCCAGTAGGTGTCTTTTTGTATTGTATGTAATGTATGCGGCCAGTCTTCTGGGAACATATCCCAGTGACAGTGAACGAGTACTTTGACGTCTAATGGAGGGAATATTTTTTTTTATATTTTTCTTTGTTATAGTTTTAAATTATTGTAGGTGTTGTACATATTTATTTATTACTTATTTAAGTTTTTATTTCATGTACATTTGTTGTTTCATGAAGTTATTATATTTTAACCTTGTTTTAAAGAGCCAGGTTTGTTAATTTAGTTTTTGTTAGCACTATCAGTGGGCAAACGTATCCAGGGTTCACAATTAATTTGTACTTGCTGTATTTAATAATGTTCTCGCAATTGATTTCAGTAATGATGACTTGTTTTGCTGTTGTTTACTTATTGTACACAATTTTAAGCTAAAATATAATGTCTTTAAGCCAAATCATTTTCCTCGTATAACCCTAAAAGAAATCGAAACATCGATTTCTACAATCTCAGTTACCATATCACCAAAAAAATCAAACCCGTGGACAATTTTGAACGACAGCTATGCAAAATACTTACTATGACCTCAAAAATAATGCAAAACTTCTTTATTATTGCTCCAAATGTGAATAGGACCATAGTAAATTCATTTTCTCACCTAATTTTAACCGCAGACGCGACCACAAAGTTGCGTTCGCGCAGACTTCGGTCATCATTCGATACAAGTGCGGATTTCGTCTCAAATAACTGTTTAATACAGGTGACAGTGTTAGAGACGGTTAAAATAGATCTTTATTTCGTTATTGTTGTGGTGTATTTTCCTTTAATTTTGATTGTTAGGTTTCAATGTAGGTGATGTCAGTTTGATGAATATAAATCTTTGTTTCGTTGTTATTTTAGTAAGTTTTTCAATGAGTTCTCCAGTTGTTTTTAAGTAATTAATATTTTCGATAATTGTGGAAAGATGAATAGAGAAGGATTAGAAAAAAGCCTGGTGGTATTTTTAGGATGTGGGTAAGAGAGACAGAGAACAAATTATTATGATACATATTGTGTTCTATCTTACAGATTATCAGAGGCATTTAATTGGTTATTAAGGAATCGTTTTAAGTAATCATTAAATGTCTCTGAGTGTGGCATTTATTAGAGTACTTTTCCACCAAAGATGTGCTATGCTACGGTAGTTTGGCTTCCACCAATCATATTCATTGGTACACATAGCTTAGCACTAGTGGAAACGGGTTCAACTAAGATAATTATGTTTTTATATGGAAAGATGTTGCATCTTTCCATATAAAAACATACATGGAAATAAATTGCATTAAAACAATGGGATTTTGAAAAGGCAATTAGACATAATAATATAATATGTGCATACATACTGGTAATAGTCGTAATTATTGTATTTTTTTCTCAGTAAATGAATCCATTGATAAATACCTGTCTTGTAAATAATTATTATATAGTTTATGGGTTCTATTCAGGTATTTTTTAATATTGTTGTTTTTCATACAATTTATTGTATCTATATACATATAGATAGAAGACGAATCTAATTCATTAGGTGAAGAATTTACGCGATTGTTTATCTGCTCCGATTACTATTTTTCCCTACTATTCTATAGCTGACGCCCGACCCGGCGCTGCGGACTACCTAGCGAATTACCCGGGGCTCCGGCTCAAAGTGAAAGAGTAGGAACGGGGTGGTTTTTAGTCAGTAAGAGTCTGATACTCCCTCTTGTGTCGCCTAAAGCGGTAGAAGTTAGTGAATGACTGCCTCATTGGTCGAGTGGTCGCAAGTGCGACTGCCGGACAAGGGTTCTCGGGTTCGATTCCCAGATCGGGCAAAGTATTACTGGGCTTTTTTCGGTTTTTCGAAAATTTCTCAGTAGTAGCACGGAGTCTGGAATTCTGTCCAGGATATGGCAATAGGCTCACCCCCTATTACATGGGACTTATATGGTGAAAAGTGGGTGTACATTGTATAGCGGCATTACGTGCCCTAAAGTGCATGTGCACCTCTGCCTGCCCCTTCGGGGATAAAAGGCGTGACGTTGTGTGTATGTGTATATTGAATGATTAAAAAAAACGGCTATTCTGTAAAAAAGGCTATTCAAACTCAAGAGAGATAAAGATAAAACTATAATACTTAACTTATAAACAGTAGCCACAACTGTGTCTTAGAAACCGCATCGTGCAAAATTCATAAGTTCGTCGAGAATGGTGCGCCTGCGCCAATGGGGACGCGACCTTAATGTCAGAGCTGTTTGATTCATAAACAGCTGGTAATCTACTTTAAAGATGCTTAGTCATCTTACTATTGTATCAGTTAGTAGCTGACCCACTATCTTGATAAGTTTATCTAAAAATATACTACAAAAGTCTGTTTTAACTTTTTTATGGTATAAGCCGGTAAACGAGTAGACGGTTCACCTGATGGTAAGCAATTACCGCCGCCTATAGACACCCCAAACACCAGAGGCATTATAAATACATTGCCGGCCTTTTGGGGGTTAGGAATTTAAGAGTAAGGGAATCGGAGATTGAAAAAGGGTGTAATTGAGCCTCCGGTAACCTCACTTATATTCGTAGATCCTCCATAATATCTTTTGTCTTTCAATATTTTGTATAATTCATCATCATCAGCCTGTTCTCGTCCACTGCTGGATACATACATACTGTGCTACATAGGACTCTCCAATGGCGCTGCACTGAGCTCGATCTTCAGCTCTACGCATCCAACCACTACCAGCCACCTTGCGGATATCGTCACTCCACCTAGCTGGAGGGCGCCCTACACTACGCTTGCCTAGACGCAGTTTCCACTCTAGAACACGTTTTCCCGTATTTTTTTTAGGTATATTTTGTATGATTCAAATTTTATTGTACCACTTTCGTGAGACCAACTACGGTTCTCTCACATTATCCTCTATTTCATTGTCTGGACTTTAAAAGAGACTATGACCTCTGAGTTTGTTTCGGCATTTCTTCTCAGAGTAGTCAGATAGGAAATGCCGGCCTCATCTAGCTATTTGAAGCCATTGACTTGTAAAAGTGTTCATTTTCATGAGCAGCTATTTACGCGAAATAAATATCATTTATCGATTATCATTATCATTTTTTTAAATTTGTATGATTCAAAATGTATTAATTCTCGTTTCTTATTGCAGATGGCGCTACGGTGACCGAAGATGTCCGTCCGCGCAGTAGCGCTATGGTGCGTGGTGGTCGCGGTGAGCGCACGCGCCGCCGCCTACACCGTCGACTGCAACCACGAGTACACCGATTGTGATACTGAACTCAGTAAGTGTTTAGGAATTTGTATATTATATTACCAGGGGCGCATGCTCAATCCATTCCCATTGCAAACTTCCATAAGACCAGTAACGCCGCACTTATACTCGGGTCCATGGGTGGCATCGATTACTCACCATCAGGTGATACATGTGCTCATTTGCCACCTTAAACTACAAATATAAAAGGAAAGGTCAGACTAACCCCATATTTTAGAATAAAATCAAATCAAATAGATAAGTAGGTATCTAAATGAAAACACACCACACTTATCCTAGTAAGTACCAAATTACTCATTATTAAAACTCATTGATATTTATTACTTGACGCTAAGGCTATTAACCGAACTGCTTAACCGCAGCTTGAAATATCCGTCTTCTTCATGTTTTATAGTTACTAGAAAATAGGAAACTATAAGAATTTCTAAGACACTTGTAGTGTTGAAAAATCGTTCGTTAGAAGATCGAACATTCTCTCCAAACTAACTCCAAACACAAACACGTTACCATAGCAACGTGAAAGAAAGAGAAAGAAACACACTCTCGTATTTATAATATAAGCAGTATCATAATAGTGACTCACACAATTCCTAGAAGGGATCCCAGCACCGTGACCTCAAGTCTAACCTATATCATAACACAACCGGTCCTTAGGTACACAAACTAGTTTGGTCCTATTATGTCTAAACAAAGGACCACACACATGCCTTGCATATTATTTCATATTTATATTTTGTTCAGTTTTGTTTACCTATGTATGTATATGCAAACTATTTTGTCAAAATGGTCATTACTTCATAGGGATTTGAAATGTTTATCGATCAACTCTTACGACTAACATGTTATAATAGTTTCGTCTCTAGTTGCCATATTACTTATGATTTTCGAATTATGTGTGCTCAACAGTTATAATATGCTAAACTGCGATTGTTGAAGATTAAAAATACATAAGGATTGGTGGAAAATAACATGCATGATGTAGCTAGGAGCAGGAGTAGGAACGGGGCGGTTTTTAGTCAGTTAGAGTCTGACACTCCCTCTCGCCTAGCCCAAGACGGGAGAAGTTATTGGATGATTTCTCCTCATCAAAAAAGCTATTATAGTGTAGGCGATATGTAAAGATAAAAAACGATATAATATGATCAATAGTAAAATGTTTTGATATACAATTTATGGTCAGAGCTAAGTACTTAGTTACTAACGAGTAGTTGCATGAAAAAATATTAGTACCCATTATTAAAAAATGCACTACAATGTGGGAGTTTGGATATAGATAATACGATGTTATGTTAAGTAGTTAAGTCAATGAACTTACCTAAAAAATGGGTTCATCTGATATCGACACGAGTTTAATTAATATGTTTAATGTTCGGTATTTAATCACAGTATTGAATCTATAGCGGCTCCCTGTCAGTTAGAAATGTAATTATAAATGCTCCTTGTGGTGTTAATAAACCCTTGTTGTAAATTGAAAAGAGTTTGGTAGAGTATTTGTAGCTATGGCTACTGCTTTCTTATGGTTCATGGAGGCTACCCCTTCCCCGAGTGGGGGGTGAAACACTACTCTGGCTCCTTGACTAACTATGACTACTACTAACTTGGGTTAATTTATGAATTTTATAGGTGCCAAACTGCCTCGTTGATCGAGTGGTCGCAATCTAGATCCCCGTGTCAGGCATAGTATCGGACGTTTTTCAGTTTTTTGAAAATTCCTCAGTAACTAGTAGCACAGAGTCTGGAATTGCGCCCAGTATATGGCAATAGGCTCACCCCCTATTACATCGGTCTTACTTTGTATAGTGGCATTACGTGCCGTAATATGCACCTTTTCCTATCCCTTCGAGGATAAAAGGCGTGACCTTGCATTCATAGGTGCCACATAATGTAGTAGATTTCTTTTTATTATTTGCTAAATGTGATTAAACTCTGTTCTGAACAAGATTTAATTAAATATAATACTTTACCATGCTCGATAAGTCAAAAAATGCCGTTGGCTGTCAATACATCATGATCACAGAATGACAAATCATCCATCTTTCGAAACCAGTAATCAAGATGCATTCTAATGTGTGGGTATTTATTAATATTATAGTCTCAATTAATTCTTAAACTGCCTCATTGGTTCAGATATTGAAAGTGCAACTACTAAGATAGAGTTTTAGGGTTCAATACGTTTTTAAAATAAGTAAAATCGAAAAAGTAAAATTAAAAAAGAAATTGAAACTGAGAACCTCTTTATTTTGAAGTCGGCTAAGAGACAGAGCAGCGCAACGTGTGATAAAGGAACCTCCGAGCTCATTACATAGTGTACACCTCTGACTACAACTTACTGGGGGTAAAAGGCGTGAAGTTATGTAATTTTTTGAACTACTATAGTATAGTTTTTGCCCAATAAACTGTCCCTGTTTTTTAAACGGTTCTTGTGCGCTGTAAGCTGTAAGCTGAGATACAGACTCATGTCTAGTTTGGCTATAGATGCTACTTCTCCTTATTATGAGTACTGTATCAGCCTACTTTTTGTAAGAACTGTACTGTACTGTTTTTTGAGTAAATAAATTACTAATTATTATTATAATTTTTAAGCCCAATAATATCTTCACAGTAATCAAATAAACGGTTCAACACTCAAATATATTCGCTGATATAAATACCACAATCTTTACGGATACTTATAAAGATAATAATATAACTAAGTAACCGGTTCATATATAATATGTATATAACGCGAGGTTCCAACTTCCAACTCAATAAGTTATAAATTATTTGCTAAACATATCTATTCGTGTGTATGACTCATACATGTTATAAATATTTGACTGATTCTTCGGTTTTGTGGTTATTAGTGAGATAGTTTTATAATAACTATCGTGGGACATACTAAATTAATTAAAAATCACGGCTTACTCACTTAAATTAATGGAGAACAGCTCTACTTGTTTCGAGTCACAGAGGGACTCTTCATCATGAGCAGCGTGCGTCTAATCTATGACTCGAAACCAGTAGAGCTTTTCTCCATTAATTTACGTGTGTAAACCGTGATTTTTTAGTTAGTTTAGTAAGATTATTTGTACAAGAAAGTAATAGAAATCGGCCGTAATCAGGTGTTCTAACTCTAATTTCTAATTTAATAAGTATTAAATATTTTATCATCATCATCATCATCATCAGTCTTTTCCCGTCCACTGCTGGACATAGACCTTGCGGATATATGTGATAATGTAATGTATAAATATTTTATCAATGAGACCTAAAGCACTCTTCCCTACACTAACAAAATCGACTTTTAAACGAATATTACAGTCCAAAACGAAATGACAACACTTTAAAGACTCTCCACCTACTTAAACGCTTAAATAGTAACCATTAAACCGCCTTTGGTCGTTCGGTGGGCATTTTTCAACTATTTGTGGTCTCAGGTGGCCATTAGTTAAGCCTTAAGGCCTGTCCTCTCGATCGGTAACGGTCATCTAAAAGTGAGGCCGCGGATAGTCGTGACTCGGGACGCCTTTTTCGGAATCCATTGCACTAGGGATGTGAAAATGTTGTATGTAAAAGTATCGATAGAATGTGTTTAAAAATCGAGTCTGAATTTTGGTAAAAGTTTTTTGTGTTTGTATGTTGAAATGCGAATAATTAAATTGTTATGATCTTTAACTTAAACGTTTTTAATAAGTTTAGACTCGAAACTAGTAGAGCTTTCATTCTCCATTAATGTACGTGAGTAAACCGTGATTTTTAGTTAGTTTTAAACAAAATCTGGAAATGTCTTCTTTGGAGGTTAGGTAGGATTACGTTCTGATTTCTTGACCGGTTTTTATGTTCTTATTTATATCCCCTATCTTCTATTAGTTACAGGTTAGGTAAAAAATTGCACTTACTTTAATTATATCATTTTCAATTACTAAACTATAATTCAACCAACCAAAATAATATGGGCTCAACTATCGACACTTCATTCAACTATCGATATTTTATCGACCCAACAGCTGCACATCCCTACCGACGCATTTTTAAACTCTTGCTCTTTTTACAATCTGGTTCGTTAGGTGGCTGTGTCCACAGCACGTCAAAATATACCTAACTCGTGTTCTTCAATTTTCAACCTTGTCTTTTTAGTGTTAAGATCGAAAATCTATTTGGCAGGATGGTGTCGGTTGATGTGCTGCTTGGATATAGTTTGTAGCAATTCGGTAGTTTATAGAACAAATCTTTTTGTGTGAATTTTGTATTTCTTGTCGTAGTTTTTGTACAAAAATGGCTGTTTTTTACTCTATTTATGGGAGTTTTTGTTGGTTCACTTGGTGCTTTGGTTGTTATGGTCGATTATGGTATAATATTATGAGTTAATAGGTTCGAGTTATTTTATAATTTTGTGTAGGTACCTTTCAAAGTAAGTAAGTAATATTGAGTAAGAAATATACTTAATAACAGTTAACTGTTATGTTTTTGTTACTTAGTATTTTGGTATAAAAGTTACTTAACTACATTTATTTTTTCTTACATACTCTGTTGTTTTTTACGCTGTAAAAGGAAGTCCTTTAGACACGACACCAAAAATATACTTATGGCTTACATGACACATCAACTCATGCATGTACGCATGTAATGGAAAATTCATGTAAAAAAACTGTACCTAAATTCACACGAACAATGGTTGAACCTTAAAAGCTTTAGTCAAATTCTGTATGTATTTACTGAGTGCGGGAGAGCCATGCTTCGGCACGAATGAGCAGGCTTGACCTGAGTGATACCACGGCCCCACAGAAACCCGACGTGATATAACGTTTGTGTTGTGTTTCGTTGTGTGGGTGAGGTTACCGGAGGGCTAATTACCTTCACCCCGATCCTTCCAACAAGCCCTAAATTAACTCTTACAAGGCGGGCAACGCACTTGTAACGCCTCTAGTATTTCGGGTGTCCATGGGTGGTGGCGATTGCTTACCATTAGGTGATCCGTTTGCTCGTTTACCGGCTTATACCATAAAAAAAGTACTAATGAAATAAGTTACTCGCTTAATGAGTGAACTTGTAAAAAACCTTTGATGCGTAAATGTTAACAAAATTATCACTTTAACAAAGACAAGATAACTTAATTATCTTTTTGGTTTACATTTCCGTTTACATAAATTACCATTTAAAGTCCAGGAGCTCTCAAACTTTATTTGTTTTACAAATGTCATAATTCACAAAATAATTGAGGGGGAAAATCATCTAACGTCTTCTCCCGCTTTGGGTGAGGCGTGAGGGAGTGTCAGACTCTAATTGACAAAAAACCACCCTGTTCCTACTGCTGCTCGAGCTGGAGCCCTGGTAACCCGTTTAGTAGTCCGCAGCTATATACAAAAACGTACAGTAAAAAAGTAATTAGATTTAATCTTATGACATAGGTAAGTATATCAATTATACTTAAAATAATATTTTCTAAGTCATTGAACTCCAAAAAGTAGCTTTAATCCTTTATGTCAACCTGTCTTAACAAATCTGTAGTCTTTTGTAACTTATAATACATATGTATGTATAAAAAAAATATGTATGGCAGTGTTTTACACACGGTTTCATAGTAAGCTATGCATAACCTGTATAAAGTGACCGCTGAATATACAGAAAGATCATACAAAGAGGGACCGTGATAAACTGGATCTGTTTAGCTTGATGTGTATTCTTATAATAAGGCCAAGATAGGTGGCGCGCGCGTCGATTCAAGGCATGTACGCTCGCGACGATACAAAAGATTATGGTCATAAATGTAACAATAATGATTTTTTTAGTCCTTTTGTGGTTTCAAACCTTTGGATGGTAGTGGTTACATGTATCTAGTGTAGACTTTTTTATCATGATTATCTTTTTGTTGCCTAAACACCTATGCACACATGTTAAGTTAAAGAAGAAACACTTATCGGGGGCCAAGTGATAAGTAACCTTAGGTAATAATAATAAGCCTAACCTTAATATTTTTTGTATCGTCACGCCTTTTACCCCCCAATTTTTCGAAAAATCGAAA
The DNA here is from genome assembly GCF_023101765.2 of Spodoptera frugiperda. NCBI lineage: Eukaryota > Metazoa > Arthropoda > Insecta > Lepidoptera > Noctuidae > Spodoptera > Spodoptera frugiperda. The sequence continues at coordinate 4,002,825 of NC_064219.1, read as the reverse complement.
AGAAACCCAGTAGATAATATATTACAAGACCCCGTCTTATTTGCGATCACAACGAGGCACTTTTGACCTAACCTTAATATCTGGATAAAAATACGATTTCCGAGGAAGAAATGGACCTTAAACATCGTTAGCTGTAGGTATAATTTTTGCTGTAGTTTAGATACTTTTGACCAATAAGGTGATTACATTACTTGAAATTACACGATATTAAATACATATATAACCTATTTTAATTTAATAATTTGCTTAAAATTTGTAATCCTTGACAACTGACTGACCTTTGTCAAAAAATGTTGGGTCATTAAACGGAGCGAAAATTAAAATGTAATTAATATCGGCTTATAATTATGTATGTATATTTTTGTAACTATATATGTAGGTATATGTTATTAATATGATACATTTACCGGATTTCCGATAAAAACAATTTAATTGAGAGCAGTTATTTTCAAGGTTTGCTACATTTATAACAGAATTAAATTGTTTAACAATATTTATTATTGTCGGGCAGTATAGAATATGTCAAATCATGTATACAAACACTTAAATCCTGTATTTAGACCACAGGAGGACCACTCCAGCTCGGCATGCTAAAGGCTGTTTACTATTTAACCGGACAAATCCCTACGGCGACTCATAGTTAAGGCAATCAAATCTACTCTTAAGTATTTCAAAGAAGTAGAAAATCTAAATATATACATATAGTATATAGCTCAAAGGTGACTGACTGACAAAGTGATCTATCAACGCACAACCCAAACCACTGGATGGATCGGATTTGAATTTGATAGCAGGTAGATGTTATGACGTAGGCATCTGTTAATAAAGGATATTAATTCATTCTAACCCCAAGGGGATGAAATAGGGGCAACTTTGTATTAAACTTTGTCATTTTTAAACCGATCGAACTGAGACTTTGCATGCATAAAGCTACTATGACGCAGGCGTCTCTAAGAAATAAATTATATTAATAATAAATTAATAAATAATACTTCTTAACGCGAGCGAAGCCGCGAGCAAAAACTAGTATTACTATATAGCAAAATCTACGAGTAATAAAAACCGTGACGTCATCAATTTATAACCTATTAGAAATCTAGCCACTAATAAAACTATCTAACAATATATCTCTATACAATAACAACTACTAATAGGAAGACACGTAACGTTGACATAACACGCGTCTGTCATGCGAGACTGCATCGTGCGCTTGCGCATTGTTCAAGCGGGAAAGTCTGGAAACAAAACACGCGATAAGCAACCTTATTTACAAAGCAATAGGGGTTATAGTAATTGAGTTGTAGTTAGTATTGTGTGATAATTTCTGCGTGACGCAATATTTGTGTCAGATTAACAAAAAAGTCGTTTCGAGAGCCTATTGAAATGTCTTCTTGTATTGTCGTAGTTATTTGCGAAATTGGTTTTTTTCATGTTACTCATTGATATTTTTCGGTGATTTGTATTTTTGGTCTTAGTGTCGCATTCTTGTGTAATCTCCTTTAGTTATGATTCGTTGTGAAGTCGAGTCGAGTCATATGTAAATGGATAGAGACAAAATCTCCTGCATTGCATACAACCTCCAATATTTCATAATATCTTTATTGATTTAACCATATCCTTTGGCTTTGATTTTCCAACACTGGTTCCATTTTAAGAAACTCGATGATTTATTCCCTTTTCAAAAGAGGCTAGAAACGGGTAGAGGAGTGTGCGCAACTTGTAGCGAAATAATATGTTTATAAATGCAAACAGGAGTAAATCAGTGTGGGACAACAATACAAATAAGTTTTTAAACGGACATGGTCACTATCATTAAAACTTGAGACGAGATAATTACCATATTTATTTATTCAGTTCATCCGTGATCATGGCGCTTGTGCTTGCGCTTAAACATGGTAAATATCCCGTCTCGGGTTTTAATGATACAGAAATACTATAATTACTAAATATTAACCCGTCCTTACAAACAACCCATGACTTCAATACATCTCCCACACACAACTAACAACAATAGCTTACTATAAAACCATAAACTAACACGCAAGAACCTGTCTTTAGCTCATAAACAATCTATTAAAGTAATGATCAACACATAGATATTTGAATAACTATTGTTTGTTCAACCTTGTACTCGTTTAAAGAAGTGAAAGTATTGAGATGACACATTTGATCTCATTGCTTGTATCCTTAGTATGAGTTTGTTTTAGAGACGGCGGGCTCGGCGCTCTGATTGGCCAGCTCTAATGAATGAACCAATCAGAGCGCCGAGCGCCGTCTCGTTTCGATCTCGTTCAACGTAAAACAAACTCGTACTAAGCCCTCAAATAGGATGGTAAAGGATGTCTGGGTGATGAATAGGTGTTATATCCGTGATTGTTCCTTTTTTTGTGGGAGGAAAATCATCCAATGACATCTCCCGCTTAGGATGAGGCGAGCAGGAGCTGCGGACTGCCTAGAAGGTTACCGAGGCACCGGCTCGAAAAGCAAGACAAACTCTGACACTCCTTCTAACTTCGCCCAAGGCGAGAAGAGTCATTAGATGATTTCCGCCCTTAAAAAATAAAGGATGCAGCGAAAGGGAGAATCAGACACTTACTGACTAAAAACCACCCCGTTCCCACTCCTGTTCTTTGAACCGAAACTCCGGTAACCCGCTAGGTAGTCTCATTACTACTACCCATCCACAAATCAACCACAGTACGTAAGCTCAATCTTTGATACAGCAAAATCTACGTACTTTAACCTTGAGTATTGTCAAAAACAGTTCCCAAATAAGGCTGGAGGCTATAAAGTTGAAGATTAACCTTCGTTTTGCAACAACGCATCTAGTTCACCTTTGTATCGGTTGACGATATACCTTCCCTTCTCTTCCTTTTATTTGAGGACAGAGCCGAAGTATTTATGGCTAATGTCAAGTTTTAAAATTTGGTTGTTTTTATTGGCTGTTATAGAAAAAGTAGCCAAACTAGCAGACAGAAGTAGTTTAACTGTAATACCTCATCTAGATTTATTTTTTATGTACAATAATTTTGACGCTTCAATGCTTTTTGTAGCCTATTTGCATTCATTAATTGTTTTTCTCATTGATACATTTAAGGTTGTTGTCATAATTGTTTTATTGCACTATGATCATTATTTAAATACACTGTATTAACATTTCTGTTATAAATTATGCGCGCCTTTTATCTCTGAATGGGTAGGCAGAGGTGCACATTAAAGCAGTCCAGACTGCGTGCATCAGAAATTTTAGAAAATCCGAAAATAGACCAGTAGTACTTTGCCCGACCCAGGCAATCAAACGAGACCCCCTGTCCAGCACTTGCGACCTCTCGACCTACGAGACAGTAATTACAAATTATTACAAATTAATATGGTCTACCTACATCTGCATATCGATGCAACTATTACAAAATTATTATACATACGAGTACCTACATAAGTTAACAAAATCTATAATTAAATCAAAGAAACAAACAAACAAGCTAAACAAATTATCTTGTTTAATGGACTGTTGGACGCTTTACATCAGTTCCGATGCTTACAACATTGTAACAGGTGGTTCCATTCAGCCGTGAGATCTCGGACTTCCTTGGCCATCGATTCAATGAACTGATAAGCAAAATATCCGCTCAGTCGCGTGCTTTTTAGGGTGTAAACACATTGTCGCGTTGCAGTTTGTCGCGCGTTTTATTTTCAAAATTGTAAGTGTGGTGCATGTCTATAATAAAATTGGTGTAAGCACATGATAATGTGTCTTCATCTTGTTTTTTTATTAATGGTGGTGTTTAGTCTGTTGACGTGCCTTAATAGTAATAAGTAAATAATTAAATGTTAAAGTATTAAATGACACTTATTAAATAAATGTAATACACGCTACACACCTTACGATTTACAGTACAGTTTTAATTCAGTTACAATTGTACAGTTCAACTGTTTGACCTACACAAAGTTTAACTGTACAGTCGAACTGTACAGTCGAACTGTACAGTTAAATCGCAAGGTAAGTAGCTGCTATAATATTAAATTATGCTTATTACTTTTTGTGTCATTTTATCGAATGTACAACTTGAATATAGATACGGTAATAATCTGACAACGAAACATCTTAAAGTAGCTTATGAATAGTACTTAATGGCTTTTACAACATATTTTATATAACTTATAACTTAATAATACACGTTTTTAATATAAATAGGTGCCTATTTTACTATTAACACTTCGATGAACTGAGAGTCGTGACAAATGATGCCCTTCGTTCAAGCAACCGACACGCAATGGCGAGTAACTCGTGAGTGGGTGCTTCACATGTGTTGAACCTTAGGGCAATCGTGCTGTTATTTAATTATAAATATTTATACTTAATAACAAATATTAACCTTGATGAAGTACGCGATCAAAACGGGACAAGTAGTATACGCCATTAGTCATAATGTTGCTCTTTCTACGGGTATCGTAAGACTAAGGTGGCTAAGAAAGTAAATATTAATAGGTTAACAAAGACTTGACAGCAGCGCTAAGCTAACTTGAACCTGCGATTTCCATCCCGCTTGATAAGGGTGGAGATTATTTCAAACTAGCTTCTGCCGTGGGATAAAAAGTATTCTATGTGTTATTCCAGCCCACTAATCTACTGCTGTTCCAAATTTCATCCTGATCCCTTTAGCTATTTTGATGTGATTGAGTAACAAACATACACATAGACTCACAAACTCACAAATATTCGTATTTATAATATTATAAGTAAGATACCTATTATTAGGAGTACGAACTATTATGGACTGTTGATGATAATGAATAAAAAGCAAAGTAACAAGAACATTGAACTCCACACCGAATATCTTATAGACTAATACATATTCGATGATGCAGATCTTAGACGCGGCATTAGTAAGCAAGGCGCGGTGTTCGTGACATTGTCGCGCGTTTTTGCGTAACACCGCGTGAGTGAGTCGTCGCCCTTATGGAGGCGGATGCTTGGAGCGATTTACGCAACTGTTGCGCGTACTAAGTTAGTCACTGGAATTTTGCGCTGCAATTTCGATGGTCAGGTCGTCTGGCCCACTTTCTTGTTCACCGTTCGCCATGTTTTTCGGTACAAGTTCAAGTTTATGAAGAATGTAACGGTTGTGTTAAGTTCGTTTACTTGTTTTATTGGTGTTGTACGCGTTGATTTGCTAAAGGATTTAATTGTAGATGTCGCGTTTATAAAAATACTGAACTATAAAAATATTAAGAGTCCACCAACGCAGCGCTATTTACTGTTGCTAAAATATAGCATAAAACATCGTCACACCCATATGGCATAGGTGGACTTGAACATCCTACAACTCACTCTTTAAATATACTCTGTTTACCAACGCAACGTGGAAACGACTGGACCAATAATTGAGCTATATTAACTGTAGATAATACAACTAGATTAACCCCAATAAACGACCAAGAATTAATAAATTAAATTCAAATTAGCATACTACAGCTTTAGAGCGTAAACAACGTTCAGTGGACGGGTCCACGTTATGCGTACGCGCAGACAACCGGTCCACCTGCACATTCGCGTCCTTTAGCTAACCTACATCCAGCTGAGGTCGACTTGAGGCCATCATTCACTCACAGACTTAAGGATATCCGCACAGTATCGATTTATTATCTTGATATCGATTGGTGATATCGATTCTAAATGCGAGTAGTCGCAGTTGTGACTGCTCGGTAAAGGACCTCGGCTTTAATTTTTGTGATCAACTTCAATCGTATGTTTTTGCCTGGTCTATTACAAGCAGTAATGTGGACGGAAATGGGCTACTGCAATAATGATGATACAAATTTAATCAGCTTTTATTTGTCGCGAACTGTATCACTTTTGATGTGTATCAAGAAAAGACCTACAAGTTATGTGTCAAGTTTTAATCAATTACACATTTACTTAGCGAATTCTTGTAATAATTGTTTTGTTTGTGTTTCAAAGGGATAGGCAGCGTTGACATAATAATATTCTACACCCACTTGTCGCCATGTTATGTGCAAAGAACCTAATCTGAAATCATTAACGGTTACATACAGACTGCCTTAATGCATGTTGCATGAATGATCGACTTGTATGTATGTATGTGTGTATGTATGAATGTATGTAGAGAAGTTGTGCCATACATACAATATGCTAATGTGGCCCGCAGGTGCACAGAAAGACATTAACATAGACATATCATTTATGTATGTAATCTTATATTATTTGGTGTTTTAAACAGTTCATACTTGTCATATATTTAAGATTGGTTTGGTACTTCTTAAAAAATATTATTGAATTGTGTATTTCTAGTACCTGCTACAGTTATTCTAGGTAATTTTACCTATGAAAATCATTTTGAAGTTAATTGAAATGACAAAATATTCCCTTAGCGTAGTTTTTCTCATCATCAGAGGGCATAGTACGAGTTTGTATTACGTTAACGAGATAGAAACGAGACTCACTAAAGCTCCTGGTGGCGTTAGTGTCGATTTAATTATTTTCAGAAAACGAAATTATTCGAACTGCGGCTTATAAAGTACTTTTCGACTATTTTTTTTAAATAGCACTTCTAAGTCTTGTTACTATAGTCCATAATTATTTAGCAAAAGTCTCGCCTTTTAACTGTTATTCCTATTGTAACATAAATACTGAAAATTCTATGTATGTACAATAAAGCAGGTTACTTAGCTAAATTTATGTTATTTTTCACACATACCTATTGTGTTTCATGTTTATTAATAAAATACCTAGACATACCTATCATTTCTTAGATTCTATATATTTATCTGTTTTATATTACAAATAGGAAATATATTTGCCGGAATATGCTTCAAATATATTTCCTATATTGCGTATTATCGGTGCGTAACGTCAGAAACACTTGACCGTTCACACTCAACCGATTTGTACATTAGTGCAACCAATGATACACTCGACGGTATTTTACTATTCAATTAACTAAAAATCACTGTTTACTCACGTAAATTTGCACAATAAGCTCTTCTAGTTTCGAGTCACAGAGAGACTCTTCACAGATGTATATTCCTATTGATATTAATTTGATGCCACGAGGCTGTCCACTAAGTATACGCCTGCAACAATTCTGACGTATTTTGGCCACATTCCGCGCAGGAACCCCAACAACAACAATCTGGATAGTCTAAAGTTGTTGGTCAGGTTAACGGGAAAAGACATAGCGGCCCGAGACAACCCGTTGTCTAAATGCTGTAAAAAGGCCTCACCACTCAAGACAGTTCCACAAGCTATAAAGACCACTGAGGACTGGGGACTCGGAGGAGGGTCGTCCATAACATCAGACTAGACACGATCTTCAGTTATGAAGAGAACGACTAAGAAGAAGATTAAATCTGATAAGCCATCATCGTTTCCATTGTATACGAATACTTGTAGTATAAAAATAACACATAAACGCATAATAATAAGGTCTCTTATTGAAAAAACAATACTAAACATAAATGATCCATCAAAATTTCTCACTGGAACAATGAACTCTAATCGTGAGAACTCAAGGTCAAGTATGCCTTGTAATTAGGACACACGATCCACTTTTATTTTGTTTTAAGAACAGAAAGAATCATTTGTTTTGATATCCAACAGCTTTCTCACGATCGGCAATTGTCTCAAGTTTATTCGTCCCAAATTCATCGTGTATTTTCTTGATGCAATTTACATTCTTAAATCTATTTGGCTGAAGGTTCGTTTTACCTTGTTACATTTTGGAAGTACAATATACCATTGTTACAGAATACACTCTTATTTCTATAACCTGTAGGTTCACAATACCTTGCTTCAATTTTGGAGCACCATAACCATCATTATCGTAATCGATATTCGTTGACAGTTACATTGATTTCGATCGACAGGTCGTTTACTTCTGCATTTGGTTGTAGACTTTAATACTGTGTATCATGGTTTATAATTGCTTGTAGAGTAATGGGCGAGTCTAATGGTACATGTCTAGTGTCGCCTACTGACCTTGCCCCAGTTTCAAGTCCAGTTTTTGCTGAGGCAAGCGTTTCCTCCTGACATTAACCTTTGGTTATTAGTTCTTCATATCATTACCATTATGGATATGTAACTGTTCTGGTATCATTTGGTCTTCCTCAATTGTTTCTTTCTTATCATACTTGAGTTTTTGCTGATTAAAACTGATGAGTAAACACGATTGAAGCATTTAGTTGACGAGTAATGCTATGATCAAATCTTGTGATAGGATTAAAACAATGTAGTTGTGTCATCCCAATGCAATTGCATCTTATGACATAGTTACATCATGCTCATCAATTACATCAGACACTACAAAACGTAATATTAAAGACAAAACTAATAAAGAAACTCTTGTTACAGGTAAAATAACAGGAGAAGAAGATGACGTCAGAGCTAATAACAGGCAACCACCACAGGCACAGCGACAACCAACAACAGAGGCTTCAGGTCGACAAGCTCAATCAACAACACTAACAACAACTAGCACAACTACTACAACAGAACTATACATAGAAACAAGTACAGAAAGAAGAATGGACTCAGAAACTGAGCCAACACCACTATCAGAAGTCGGTGATCCAATACTACCAACACAAGAAATTATCAAACCAAGACCGAGACTATTGCATCTAAACGTAGACGAACTACAGAACTTTGCTATTGCACTACACAATGAAACGAATGCAAAAGGACAAAAGAAGCATTTGACAGATCTCAGTGATGTTAATTTGGATGTTGATGATGATGATGAGCCGAGGATGATACCAGTAGAACATAAGCATAAGGATATGCCTGAGAAGTTCTATGCTAATCTGCAGGCTCCCTTCCATCCGCTGATGACGGTGGAACGAGGGTCCGAGGAAATTGACACGTGTAAAGAGAATGAGATTATTTATAAGGTAAGTCTTCAGTTTCAAGTCTAGAATGTTTTATTAATTAATTTATTTTTGGCCGTGATCGTCCCACTGCAGGGCAAAACCCTTTCTACTCTACTGTGCAGAGTTTCGTGCAATTAGTTGTATTTTTACTGTCGAATAGTTATTACAAAAATACTACTAATTTCATCATACACTACATGACATGCATTACACTGGCCTTACTGGATTAGCCCACCAGCACTGTGAGCGAGCCGACCTGCTCCAGCAGAAGGCACCGAGCTCGTGAGCATGACTTGTGAGCCAGCAATCAGGCCGATACGATGCGTGTCAAGTTCGTCCCGCCATCTCCTTCTGGGCCTGTCGCGACGTCTGTTGACGTTTAGTGGGATCCACTCGATTGGAAAGTTGTGTGAATGTGTTTATTAAAAATCATTCTCTCGGTCGACATCGAGTTCTAGTTTCGATCCACTTAGATGTTTAAAAATAAACATGCGATCACTAATTTTAAGCCCATGTTTTGGAAACATGGGCTTCAGTTAATTAACTGGATCAGGAGAATCTTCTCCTAATTTATTTTTCTCTTACCTTAAATAGATAGGAGAACGAATGGACCGTGGTTGTGAGGAAACGTGCGAGTGCGTAGCGGGAGGAGTATTCGATTGCTCTCCTCGCTGCAAGCATCCTTACATCCGACGTGGTAGAAGACTGAACGATCCTCTCTGCTTCGAGTCTCCTGTGGACGAATGCTGTTCCATTATAGCCTGCGCTACTGGAAATGCAGGTAAATATTTTTTTTATGAAACACGCCGTCGGTTATCGAGCAGACGCATCACCTGATGGTAAGCAATCGCCGTCGCCTATGGACACCTGAAACACCAGAGGCGTTACTTTAGTTAGGAATTTAAGGGTTGTTGGGGAATCGGGGATTGGGATGATTGGGATAGGGGGGTAATTGGGCCTCCGGTAACCTCACTCACACAACGAAACGCAACGCTAGCGTTGTTTCACGTCGGTTTTCTCTGAGGCCGTGGTATCACTCCGGTCGAGCCGGCTCGTTTATGCCAAAGAATGGCTCTCCTTTACTTAAATATGGAATTTATGGCTTTGATTTTTTTTGAGAGGGTGAAAATTCCTATGCCTTCTCCCGCCTTGGCGAGGCGAGAGGGAGTGTCTCTCAGACTCTTACTGACTAAAAACCATCCCGTTCTTACTCATGCTTTTCGAGCCGGAGGTAAACCCGACTTTATTGTTATTTGCATCAAGTAGATTCGAAAGGTTATTTTTGGCGATGATATATGATGACATACTGACATTTCCTTAAGCTTTCCGTTAGCAAAGGCAGGAATGTAATAAAAGAGATTTTACCTCCTATTTCATACTTCCTTTTTTAGTTGTTCATAGTGGATAGTCATTTCGCATTATTATGCGAAAGATGCCAAAATTATTAGTCATAAGCAGTGATCGGATATTCGGATTCATATTTAATTAAAGTTAATTTTTGGTTAGAAAATTATGAAAGCGGCTTCTTAAAACATATTTTTTGCAATATAAATCTCGGGATTTCAGAAAATTCGAGAATGCAAAACTAATCTATAACATTCTGAAGAATTCTATAATACACCTTAAACTAAGTAAATATTCCTACACCCAATTTGATTATCTATAGTAAAAAAACTAAATTTGATGAATCCGAAATTCCGGGATTTTTTCTATTCAAAAGTGCATTCCAGATTCATCAACACTTTAATTTTAGGCAAATATGCATCCAAATATCTGATTACTGGTCATGAGTAATGCTGAAGCTTTAGAGTTTAGACCATTTGCAGTGGACATCAACAAGTAATATAAATATCGTGAGGTTGCTGACTTGGTAATTAATATAATTAATTTTATTTGCAGAAAATGGAAAGGTATCGAAGATAGACGTGTGTCGCTATGGAAATGAGACGCATGCAATTGGCTCCACCTGGCACATCGGGTGTGAGCAGAGCTGCACTTGTGAACCAAACTCCGTTGTCACTTGCAAACCCAGGTGATTGAACTTTGATTTTGTAGTCTTTGGCAGACGATAGACATCTATTCATTATCGTGGATCATTTTATTGACCCCCATGGCTTTCAATGTAAAAAAAAATATTATTAATTAAATTAGTAATGCTATTGATGTTACATTTTATTGAACATCGTTCTGTATTTTTTTTTATTTTCCAAGAAATTTTCCTTAAAAGCCGTAGAAGGGAGATGTAACTAAGAGTTACATGCATAGCATGGTTGCTATATAAACTATTAATGGTTTAAGGCTAGAGACATCTTGATCAATTTATTTTTATATATCTGAATAAAAAATGTCTTACTTATAAGTATAACAATTATAACAAATAATAACAATTGGTATCATTGTTTGTTATAACAAATAATAACAATTGGTATCATATGATAATTAATTTGCCCTATAAACTAACTTTGAGAGCAAAGTAATAATTATCCAATACATCAACAGATGCAAACCCCTACCAGTTTCGGACAAGTGCATCAACGTCCAGGATCCAAACGACGCGTGCTGTGAGGTCCAGGTGTGTGACGTCAGCCACGATGCTCACGAGGAACCGGAGAATGCTACCACTTCCACTACCACTACAACTACCACTACCACCACTAGTACCACTACTGAGGTAGGTAGAATAGAAGTTTATTCGTACTGTTTTGGCATGTGAAAAATACCTAAGTTTTAATATCACCTACTACTATTACACTTATTACGCCCAAATACTGAAACGCTACTCAATTTTAATTTATACTTAAATATCGTTCTATCTCCGTCTTTTATAAATCAAATTAAATTTATTTTCAGAATTGCTTCCATAATTTGCTAGTAACAATGTTTTTAGCCTATGTTAGTAATAAAATAATAACAATGAAACAAAACGATGAAAGAAGAAAATATAAAAATATAAAGAATGCGTAGTGACAGAACTGTTCTTCAGAGTGTCTTAAAATTAAGTGACGTTTAAGTATTTGACCATTAGTCTCATTTAATTATCGTTACGGATAAAGCTACCATCACTGAGTGGGTATTTTGAAATTAAACTACGCAGTAAAAGATTAAATTAAATTGAAATCCAAATTGAATTATTAATTTTCATCTATTAATCAATAATTTTTCTAAGACAATAAAATTCCACCATTTTTACCCCACAGATGATCAAAGGCTTCGAAGAATACGACGAGCAAATTCCAAATATCCAAAATATCCAAAGACCTCTAGTACTGACGGAACCGATAGGATCTGTGAAGGTGCTGCAGAACAACTCCGTCCAGGTCAACCTGATGCATTTGAACCAGAGCGAGGATCCTATCCACCTTCTCCTAAGCAATGATGGTGGAAAGTCCTTCAGCGACGTGGAGTTGAAGTATTCCAACCTGATCCTCAATTTGGAAGGTGGTAAAGACTATATACTCAAGACTAAGGAGACTGGAACGAAGTTCAACTTCACTATTACTGCTTCTGATAATGGACTTAATGAAGTACCTAATGAGGATATCCATAATGTGTCCAAAGCTGGGTGTTATCATGATGGGCAGTTTTATGCTATTGGTGAGTTTATCAAAAATACTACTTAATTTAAGTATGTAGGAAACGGTAGCCGTCATTACTAGGTATCATCATCATAATCAGCCGGAAGAAGTTCATTGTTGAACAAAGGCCTCCCCTTAGTCCTCCACATAAAATGACAAACCCCCTCCTCCTTTCACTAGGTATCAAATTCCGTTAAAACGTCATAATTCCCTAAGCGATAGTGATAGATTTTAATAATTAAAATTTTATCAGACAAATAAATCCACCCAGTGCAGTGATAGCTCGCCGCATATTGGAGATACTACATTGTAATGAATTGTTCTGTTACTAAATATATCTATAAAATACGTGCATAAAGGTTAAGATTACTTTCCTTAAGGTAAATTATGTACCTAATTTAAGTCCCGAATGCCAATGTCAATTTATTATTCAATAGCATTTAGAAAAGTAGTAGATAATACTATGTAACCGATAGCAAGCCGTGCATCCTGTTCGGTCATGAATAATTTATCACATGTTAGCATTGGATGAAATGCTCTTGTGTATATTAAGTATCCAATCTTTCCTAAACGTTTGTTTCTGTCTGACAAACAGGCCATTTTATTATCCGTACCGTTTTATGGACTCGCAAAAATGTGGTATTGTTATGCTTACTGCCTTGGTATATCGTTTTTGGGGTTAAAGTTTTGCCTTTTTATGGTATAAGCCGGTAAACGAGAAGAGGAATCACCTGATGGTAAGCAATCGCCGTCGCCCATAGACACCCGAAACACAAAAGGCGTTACAATTGCGTTGCCGGCCTTTTGAGGGTGAGGAAATTTAGGGGTTGTTGGGGAATCGGGCTTTGTGAAGATTGGGTTTGAGAATGTAATTGGGCTTCCAGTGACCTCACTCACACAACGAAATACAATGCAAACATTGTTTCACGTCGGATTTATGTGAGATCGTGGTAGCACACCGGTCGAGCCAACCTATTCGTGCTGAAGCAGGGCTCTCCCATACTTAAGGCTACTGTTAGTTTGATATTTGATACTACGGAGATGATTTCAAGCTTAGAATAGAAATCTTTTGTGCTTGACATTCAATAAAACTACAAGAAACTTCAAACATTTTCCTAATCAGAATAACAAAACCAATTTCTCCATCTTCCTAGGTGACGAATTCCACATCGGTTGTTCGGAGCTCTGCGAATGCACTGGTCCGGACACCCACGAGTGTGCAGCACTTGTGTGTCCTTCCCACGTGGGCCTGGAGCTGGTCTCCAAAGGCTGCGTGAGATGGGCACCCTCACCTCCAGCCACTCCACCCAACTGCTGTCCCAGGTCCGCCAGATGTTTGAGCGATGGAACCTGCCATTATAAGGGAATTGCGTGAGTAGACTTTGTTATGAGGTGTTTTGAATGGTTATATGTTTCTCTTCTTTTTTGTTGTGAAGGATAGAAGTGTCGCATTTTGGTCTGTTTATTATTGTTTATTTTAATGACATAATAGTTATTTTCTAAATCGAAACAGTCAAAAGCCAAAACAATATTTCGTACATATGCAAAGGGACTGTTACTACAGGACACTAAATTGTAGATGGTCTTGGCACTGTCCAAAAATCCTTAAATGTATTTCCAAAATATGTTTTTCTTTTCAGTGTGCCAAATTGGAGTGAAGTACCAATAACATTAACTGGTTGTGAACAACGTTGTTTCTGTGAGAATGGGGAGCTGGACTGCCAAGAGGTGTGTTCGCCCCTCCCTGCTGTACCTCCTCAGTCACTACGCTGTCCTCCCACTCACCGGCCTGCTCCCGTCAACATATCCGACGAGGATTGCTGCAAGCAGTGGGGATGTGTACCTCACCCCGGTAAGGAGATCATTCTGCAGATATTAGACATATGCATACTTACGAAGAAATGTCAAGGTTTATTTTGATACTGCTTCCACGCCATGAACACTTTATATTCTGCAACTTCGACAATAACATCATTCATCATTAATGCGACAACGATAATGCTTAATTCAAGATCATATTCACTCCATCATTGTTCATCTCACATTATCACGAGCATGTCACTCATCCGCACATTATTACTTGCAGCTGGAAATGGATCATCTTTTCAGAGTTTCAACATGCCTGTTCTCGGTGAAATGATGAACTTTGTGACGCCACTACCACCTGAGACACCCACATCTGCCCCTGTCATACCCACCCCTCCCTTTACGACTGACGCTGTAGACTACTACAGACACCTTAACCCTGTGAAATCACTACCAAAATACCTCAAAACTGTCTTCCCTTCCACAGTCACAGTAGTTGCCCAGTACCAACCTGAATCAGTTTCCAAACCCTCGCCTAGTACTCAAGGAGACAATATCACAGTATTCTCCCTCAACGATGTCGATGCCAAATTCAAAACTATTCATCCCGAGCCACCCCTCGTTGGTACCCATGATAACTGGGACCTACAGCACCGAAAACAAGAACACCCAAAACTGCCAGATTCTTATAGAAAACCACTCCCACCTCCCACTTACCAACAAACTCGCGGTGACCAGCACATTAACTACATTACCCCAGATATGAAACTACACGAATTCTTTCATAGGCCTCCTCCGCCTACCCCACGCCCACTCCAACAGTCCGCAGAAACAGGACCAGTTAAATCAGTGTATGAGCCGGTTAGGAAAGTGCCCATCTCTAGAATAGAAAATCTTAACTTCTTTCTACCTTCGCTCGAAAGACGACCGTTATCCGAATTCACTAAAAGCCACAGTGAGATGAAATCTAACACTATGTCCGATATGCATGTGCCGAACTTATTCGAACCCGTTATACAAAATAACACTGGAGACTTCCATATTCCTCACGTGATCCTCCCCCAAAGTAGTGGTCGAGACCAGGCATTTAGGAAGCATGTGACAATACTTAAAACTAAGGACATGAAGAGCCCAAAACCGACTGAAATGTACCATGACGTGTTGTGGGAGGACGATAGCAAAGCACACCATGTGTTGACTAAAGACCCAAATCCTTATGAGACTGTGCTACTAAGACCTGTGCTTAACTCTAAGCCTGACGTCGCCTCAACATATACTCAAAACTCGAAGGCGACCCACATGGGTACTAAGACGTACACGACACTGGATTTAGAGCATTTGCTCAATCAGATGGATGTGGAGACTGTAGCGAATAAGAACCTGGGACGGTCGGCAGACAAAGATCCGGGGGACCCGGCAGGTTTGTTGCCTCGCCTTGGTGTTTGTGTGTTGCTCAATATATTAACGACTGACTCCCAATTTTGACTGACATTTCCAATCTTCTGTATATTTTACTAAACTTTGTTGCAGAATTAGGAAGCAATTCGTCACACCTATAAAAACAAATTACTGTTTTAGTTGTATTGTTTATGTAATGTGTTCATATTCCGATTAACACATCGTCTAGTCAATCATAACGTCATCTTATTGTATTAACTACTACTATTTGTAAACTGTCGTAGTTTGTTTAGTGTTTATGTGAAAAGAGACATTTTGAATTAGAATATTCTTTAGTTAGTTAGTCAAAATGATCAAGTTTCTCAAGTTGGAATCACGTATTTGTTTCGACTGTTCCTAAAACAGTTTTTAATTGAAATGGAATTCTTTCTAAAGACTCTAGTGGCCTTAAATTTATTTCGTGTTTGGATAATAATTTCTTTCAAAATGTCTTCTTGGTGCGGTTATTTAATAATTTCTTCTGTATCAACGTGTTACTCGCTTGCAGGTCACACGACAACGGATGGGCCATCTCTGCAGTCATTCCTTCCAACCATACCTCCTGAGATCCACTTCCCTCACGATGATAACATTCCGGACTACGACCAGAACAACATCCACAGGCCTATGGGTCCTGGGGAGCCTGCATTGCAGGGTCTACCACCAGGTCTGACCCTACCTCCAGGGTATGGAGACATGAACAAGAAGCTGACTGTTATTTCTCTGCAAGCGGACTCTCCTACAAGTGTGAAGATGCTGTTTGGACTTCCACCTGTGCTGGTGGGATTGAGAGGCAGTGTCGATTTGAGATATACTGATAAGGCGTAAGTGTTTCCATTGAGGTTCTATCAAGAATTTTTTGAAAATGTTAATGACATTGTGAAACAACGTCTTGAATCATCACCAATTATTACACGAAGATGGCTCAACAGATTTTCAAGTCCTTGGTTTGTTAAATTCGTTTCAACCCAAATAAACTCAATTTTATTATACTATTTGACACATTTGAATCCGTTTCCAGGATAGATGTCCTAGATTATATAAACTATTTTTATAATAACTATCGTGAGATATACTAAGTTAACTAAAATCACGGGTTACTCACGTAAATTAATGGAGAAAAGCTCTACTACTTGCGTCACAGACGGACTCTTCATCATGAGCAACGTGCGCATACGCGGCGACGTCGTGCAGCCTATATCTTCTATAAAATACTTCATACGATAAATTCTTCTCTCATTTTCCAGCGACGAAGACATCGCCCATTGGTTCTCGCAAGTGTTCGCGCCAGCAGACGAGATCCTGACCACTCCTCGTCTAGAGTTCAGACTGACGGGTCTCTCTCCCGGCACAACGTACAAGATCAGAGGAAAGCTGTACCTCCACAACCTTCCAGTGGAACCAGAAAGTGAAATCTATACAGTTCGGACTCTGGATTCACCTTCGGTAAGTATTTTCTCGTTATTAACGCATCAACAGCCTATAAGTGGCCACTGTTGACCAAAGGCATCTTCTCGCACGGAGAAGATTTGAGCATTAATCACCACGCTTGCTCAATGCGGGTTGGCGATTTCAAAATTATAATCAGAAATTGTAAGCCCAGGTTTCCTCACGATATTTTTCTTCACCGTTTGTCAGTGGTGTCTAAATAATCTTAGAAAGTACATATAATTCGGAAAACGTCGCATTGGTACTTTGCCGTTGGTAGGTTTTGAACTCGCACCGTCATGCATGAGAAGCGGGCGTCTTAAACCTCCGGGCTACCACAACATACTAGGTTGTTATATGGTTTGACTGCACGATTGACGCGGTGGCTGGACAACCGGCTGCCGTGCAACGGGTAGCGGGTTCGATTCCCGCACGGAACAACTGTTTGTGTGATCCACAAATTGTTGTTTCGGGTCTGGGTGTCATGTGTATGTGATTTTCTATGTTTATAAACGCACCCACAACACAGGAGAAGGAGAAAACTTTGCCCCCTAATGTGGGGCAACATTTTTTTTTTATAATATTAGGTTGGTCAATTGAATGAAGACATTTTTTTTTATGTCTCAGGCGACTCCAACAGTAGAAGAGAAACGCCGTGAGATAGACAGCCGGCTGACGATCGTGGATGTCAATGACACCGTGGCTCACGTCACGTGGAGACGGTTCGGCGAGGACGAGCTGCAGTTCATAGACGCTATACAAGTCAGGTAAGATGATGTTTTAACATCTTCTTAGTTGCTTAGGAAGTTTAGGTTTTTGAAAATGCTTCACTTGTTATGTATCGCCAGTCGCACATAGACGATTGACGAACAAATCAACGCATGACGTCATAAATTTTGTATCGCACTTATGAAGTTTTTGGATAGAAAATCCCAACGAACAACAGTTGGACAGAAAACCCGCCAGGCATGATCAACTCGAGTGGAAAACTTAAAACTGCCATGTAACCGCTAAATTAATGGCCCGGCATGACTTTGTTCGTCAAACAAAAAAAATAATAAAATTGTATTTGTTTGTCTATCTTTAAGTGAAGTTAATTGCAAAATATAGATATCTATCAAGAAGAAAAGGAGCAATATCTTTCCGTTACGTGTCTAAAAATCCGTCAGAAAACTACGTCTATGCATTAGAACATACTAATAGTCAAAAGAGTATCATTTGTCCTGCAGTGTATAGATAAAAACCCTTGGATTATGATGAAATATTATATCGCTTCTATCCTAACCTCTTCACCATTCTTCCTCAGATACCGTCCAGTGGGCACTCCAATCTACAGCATGACAGAACTCCTACACCACAGCCGGTCCACGGCTGAGCTGCATGACTTGCGCCCTGGTAGTCGGTATGAGGCATCTCTCGTGTTGGTACCGCCTCCGAAAGCTACCACTGAGCTGGTCGATCCTGGTAGAATTGAGTTCACCACCGCTCCTTATGTTGGTAAGTCATGCCATTATTTTATCTAGTAAAAATAATGTAGTATGTATGTACTGATCGCCGACAGCGAGGCGGACAGCAGTGACCCGACTGCCAGGTGCAAGCAAAAGAACGTTGCATCGCTCGCTCTCGGTGCTCCGACTATAGGCTTGCACCTCGCGGGCGATGAACCTTAAGCTATCTGGCAACTAGCAGTAGCCATAAACCGTGAAGGAGCGGAGTAGGAGCCGTACTTTTTAATGTACTCTGACCTTAAAATACCTTAAGAGTCACACACATTTTCGATACTTGCGTACATTGGAACTGGATGTATCTATCTGGATATATGTATCAATGTTTTTATTTATCACCTGATAAATGATCTTACTATATATAGATTGTGATTACGATAATTTGAAATGATTACAAAGCGTATACCAACTCAAAACAATTACGATAAAACTCAAAACACATCTAATCTTAATACATTGATATAACGATACAAATGTAATACAATGATATATCTATCGTTTTCAGACCCATACAACTGGACGGTGACCATCGAGGCTCGCACGGTTGGCTCAGAAGCTGCAGAAGTATGGTGGCGTGGTATCCCATCACCAGCTGAGCGCTGGGTTCGAGTCTACCGTGGAGCTCATGCATGTGGATCTAAGAGGGAACAGGATGAATTCCGTCTGGCTACCAGGGATCTACCTCCTGCTATCACTCTTACTGGGCTGCAGCCTAACACTAAGTACGTAGACTTTACGTACGTTGTATTTAGGAATGCAGATCTACGCGAGACACAATGTGTTTTCTATTGTGTCTCATATACCGACAGACAAAAGATTAAAGCACATTTTATTCTTCCCATTATGGTTAATGTCAAATTATTTATTTCAATCAGTTTACTTTGATAGATCGTCAGTTAATAAAAAATGAGTCGGTTGGTTCTTTACTTGACTCGTGTATATCGGTGTATCCTCTGAGTTTGTTTCGGCATTTCTTCTCAGAGTAGTCCGATAGGAAATGCCGGCCTCATCTAGTTATTTAAGAGATCGACGTGTAAAAGTGTTATTTTATAACCTATTTGCAAAAATAAATATCGTTTCATCATTTCATTTCATTTCATCATTATAATGGTCCCATGTTGGGCGTCAATAAGGGAACTACTACTCGATGAGCCAAAAATCGAATAATTGGTCTGACATTTGATGTTATGACCGCTGTTTATTTTGAGCTCTAGTCTCATCATCATCATCATCATCATCATCATCATCATCAGTCTGAAGATGTATCAACTACTGTTGAACAAAGGCCTCCCCCTTAGTCATTTTAAATTATAGTCTATTTTTTTCTTTCAGATGTCGTGTGTGGCTGGAAATGTTCCTGACGAACGGTAAAGTGAAGACTAGTAATGTTTTGGAGATTAACACAAAACATGAAGACTCTCCCGAGCCTATAGACAGTAAGTAGTTTGTTCTTAAGTAAATATTTTATCTTTTGTTTTGTTCATTTGATGATACTACCCGATCTAATACTGATCTGATACATTCACAAGTTATAATCGATATTTTATTTTACATCGACCGAATACGTATAAAATGAGTTACTTAATGTTTGTCTTCAGACTTAATTATATACGCTATTCAATTTTAGGTGGTACCTAATGATTTCCTCCTAGTGACAGAACTATATTTGAGAGCTATGTTTGAGTATTTGACCATTAATGTTTGTTTTCAGACTTAGGTAATTGTTAGCAATTTTTTGTTAAAATTAAGTACCTAATGATTTTCTCCTGTATCATACAACGTAAAATACCTACGTGTCTAATATTTTTTCATTACCTATATTATAACTGACGGGCTAAATAGATATTTAATTTTCACACCCCGTCATCATCCCTATAGTTTTGGAGAGTGTGATATATTTGAGAGATCGACACATTGCGTAACGCGCTGCTACTGCACCAACCGTGCAATCTAACCATGAAACAGATATCCAGCAACATATTTTTGTTCCAGACGAGATAGAAGCATCATCAGTGGCCAGTCGTCACCGCGGCGACTACTACGGCGCGCTGGTGGGGGTGGGGGCGGTGGCTGCCCTCGGCGCCCTCACCTCGCTGCTGCTACTCCTTGTGGTGCTTCGGAGACATCGACCACGATCCGTGCCTATCACTAGTACGTATATTATTGTTATTTGTGTGTGATTTTATCCAAATGCCCATTTCTTTTTTACTCTTCATGACCTTCATGACCTATTTTATGATAATAGTCTAGCAGACCAACTGATGATTTTACAAGTCGTGACAAGTGCAGTGTCGGCCTTTTGAGGGTTGAAAATTTAAAGGTTGTTGGGGAATTGGGGATTGGGAAGATTGAGTGGGTAATTGTACCTCCGATAACCTCACTCACACAACGCAAGCGTTGTTTCACGTCGGTCGCTCCGGTCACTCCGGTTGTGTCGGCCCATTCGTGTCGAAGCATGGTTCTCCCACACTTGAATCTAACCTAAGATGGATTAGCAATTTTAGATTTATCGTACTCGTCCGCCCTCGACCCTAAAGAAAGAGTATACGTAACAACACCAACTTATGTGACTAAAACTAAGACATTAAAGTAATATCTGCTATGTTTCCAGCTGTGCCATCTGCTCCTCGAGAGTCGTCGCTCCCGCCGTACGACAACCCAGCATACAAACTAGAGTTACAACAGGAAACCATGGGTAGGCAATCTTGATATTTGTCTACTAAAACACGTGAAGCTGTTGGTTCTAAACCTTATCTCTCTGATTGTGACAGTGACCCACCGAATTATGAGAGTAAACCTATAGTTGATATTATGTTATCTAATGTAGGAGATGAATGAATTCGGCTCTAGATGTATAATATGACCCAATAAGACCTTTATATTGTTGCCTTGCTACTGCACGGTTCTCGAATTGTGCCCAGTATATGGCAATAAGTTTACGCGCTATTACATGGGCCTTATAACACAAATGGTGAAAAGCGTCTATACCTCTATTGTGTAGCCGTAATGTGCACCTCTGCCCACCTCTTCGGGGATAAAAGGCTTAACGATGCATGATGATATATTTTTTGACCATTACTGACTTTTTGACATTAGGTACTGTTATAGTATACTTACTTCAATGTTTATTTCCAGACCTCTGACAGTTAAGTTCCCGTGGGCACCTGAATGGCCTCAACGGGATCTCGGAGCGCGGCGTTGATGTAGACATGCACAACGGCAGGCCATACAACGAGATGGGTGTATGAGCCCATACAACCAACCAAACAGACCAATACCTGTTTACTAATACAATAAAATAAAATAACTACACGAACTTTTAAAATGTGTTTGTGAGATACCATACAACATTCATACAAATAAATAAAGGGTGTATATAACAACCCCGTACAAAAGTTGTATGGCCAAGAATGTGGGAGTAAATAAATTAATAACAAAAAAAAATTTCATGGGACCATACAATAATGTGACTTTACTAAAAAAAACTGTGAATTAAAGTGAAACAGTGATGGACGGACGAAAGTTTTTGTACGTATTTGTATGTTTTACATGGGTTTAAGTGTTCTGTACCTTAATTTAATCAAATTTGTATAAAATAAGGTAGCGAAAACCATACAAAAATGTATGGAATTTAATTATTATGTTCTTAATATAAGTGCTATGAAATTCGTTACAATTCAATTAAAAAATGTGTAAACATAAAGTTATATGTCATAGTAAGTAGCAGATTCCTTATATTAAAATGTAGTAGAATAATTAATTTCTTCCCCATAAATTAATTAATCATAAAAAAATACCCGATGTGATATCCCATAAATAGATAAGCTGTCACTTTTGTATTGTATTGTATTTAAATAATTTTATTATGCATCGAAATACAATCAGCCTAAGTAATTGCAAACCTAAGATATTTTTTTAAATGTGACTTTGCCGTCTGTCGACGCAATCGGATTCTATTACGGCTTTTATTTCATCCTATTTATATATACCTATCTGTATTTAGTATGTCTATATTTTTTAAGTATGTAAGATTCGTAGCAAATGGTGTTCCATTGTCTCTGCCTACCCCCATGGGGGACAGGTTATCTATGTATCTATGTATGTTTATTTCTTAGTTAAATTAATGATAAAACTATTCTGTGCCTTTGATTCGAATCAACTTTTTTTTCTTACCTCTTTTATATTTATTTATTTCTTCTTGATTATTACCGGCGACGGCTTAGCGAGACTAAGATATATTCCATATGTGTATATAGTGTAATAAATAGATTTTGTACTTAATTCCAATACCTTGTGTATAGCTATAACTATTGTAAAATAAACAAACTGCCCGATACATTTGTTAATGAAAATTAAATGTTGAAAAATTATTGCTTTGTTTCATTTCTTATTTTCATATCTTACCGTAGGTATATTAAAAGATAGTTTATGAGGGTGTGGATGTAGGTTCAACATCTCAAAATCTAGAGGTTCTAGCTAAAAAACTTTCATGCAGACTAGGACGAGACTAGTCCTTCCAAATCCTTTCCTTTTAAATTCGTGAAAATGGATTAGAAATTTTGTAAATGGGCTCATTCTATCCCAGGGTCATTCCACTCCGTCAATCGATTAAAAATTGTTTTGCTGGTGGATGTTTGGTTATTTTTTAGCTAGGACTTTTTGATTTTAGAGATATTGCAAGAGTTTTACGTAAAATAGAATAGACTTGATCCAACCATAAAATCCAATAGGAAATAGGATTTATAATAAGTACTACTTCTTGAAAATCAGGGCGGCGCGGCGGCTCCCATGTAAATCAATTTGTAGTTTTGTTGTGACGAGTTTTAACGATGATTTTTTTATTTGTAAGTATCAAGAAGGTAAAATTGTCTGGTAGTTTCTAGTAGTAGTGCTAGTATCAAGTACCTCAAGATATATTTTTTAAAACCTTATTAGTTTTTAAAACCCTCACATAAACACTATAAAAGGGAAAGGAGTAGCAATTACAAAAACATCATTTAATTCAAATACAACACCAAATCACATTATATTTTCTATAATAGTAGTACATAATATATTTTTCTTTATATGTTTTTTTTTAATTTCTTAACCATTATTACCTAACGATTTTGTATTAATCCTACGGTTATGCTCATAATTGTAAATACATAAAGTTACTTGGTTAATATGGAAGTGAAAACGCTAAAACCTTTTATTTTAATAATAAATTTTATTCTTTAAGAAAATAGATGCAAAGAGGCTGTTTTACTTTTCAGTGTTTGTGGGCCCCAAAGGAAGTATAATCATGTTGTTATTTATATAAATAGCTTTATTATATCTTATTTGATAACGATAATCTTCTAATATATTCTTTGTAAATACTATAACATACGTGCCTTTCGACACGTATTATTATTTAACCCAAAAATATTCAAATGAACTTCATTTAGCTGGGTTAAATAAAGGCCATTTGAATTCAATCAAAAATTACAAACGTATTAATTTAATTTAAAAAATGATTAATTAAATAAATTGGCTACTTTAACTACAAAAAATACAAAAATATTTATGACAAATTAATTTGGCTACAATAAAAATAATTAATGTGAATTTAAATGCTGGATAAAATGTATCTATTCTATAATAAATCTTGTTCAACTTCTAACATTTTATGAAATAAAACATAATTATTAGATGATGATATTTTGTGTCAAATGTAGGGCGATTAATACGACGTTTTACCTGATATGTCCGTCTGTATGTAAGTTCTAGATTTATAAAGAAGATGAACAAAATTCATAGAAAATAAATATATTCTACATTCTACTGCGAATTTTATTATAAAAATAACGTCATTCCAATCTTTAATGTAAGAAAAAATATTTCATATTTCTAACAAAACTAGCTTTTTAAATATTATAATAGTATTTTAAGCACAGATTTAACAAAATTTTTAACAATATTATTAGGAAAACAAAATGACTAGAATCGTTTTAAAAAGTAATAAAAAAGATTGTTTTTTTTTTAAAGAAGGAAGTTGAAAATATTTTGAACAATTTTATTCAGGAATTAATCCAACCTATCAATTCCCTTTTCATACATATAATAAAAAAATCGCCATTTCTTTTTTTATGCCATAAATAGTTATAAACGGTAACATTCCATAAATTAATTTATTTTTAACAAATAATATTATACATAAAATAAAATAATTTAAAGCAACATAAATAGATAAAATAATTACTCAGTTACCGTTTAACAAAAATAAATTACAGAAATATAAATAATTTAATTAACAAAATATTATTTTTTGCTTCTGTGAAAACTATGTACAAAAATACATAAGTTTTTACAGATGCTCGATTATTTTGTAGACATAACATTTATTACAGAGTCATTAAATATTTAATCGATCTGTAATTTTGTAGTTATGCAACTTGCCTCTGTTTGAAGGATTTTGTAATTAAAAAAGCTAATTTTCTGTAATGCTTTGTAGTATATGTTATGCCTACATTGTTTTCAAATCCAAGTTTTCTTCACTGATCAGTTGCTTGCGTTCATAAAATGCATTTTAAGTCATTTGATGAGATACACTAAAATGTGGTGTTCACGAAAAAATCATCACTTTAAACCTGAAATCTACCTGTCTGCGTGATTGACAATTGCTGAGGCCCCTGCAGTAGATGTCTTAAACCAATCAATTCCAACCAGTTTACCACCAGATTCCAGAAAACACTCAACAAGAATTTCTGCTGTATAGCCCTATATATTTCAAGATGACCTTCGTTCAAATAAAAACATACCTTCACAGTAAAGACTATAGAACTCAAACTACGTTGACAAGCATCATATTCAGCGATTTTAAGTTTCCATCTATAAAATTTTCCTAAAATTTTTGTACCAAATATTAAAAAATATCTTCTAAACTAAAATTTCAACTAGCGAACCCTGATTAGTGATGAAAACCTGGTGTGGTTCCTATGTATTAGTTGATCGCGTTGTCTTCGTGAGCCTTCTTGACGACGGCGAGCTTTGAGTGGGGATCCTGGGGCTGGAGTTGGGCGTAGGGGGGTGCCCTAGTACCGTGGAGCACTAGAGACCAGCCTCGGAAGAACCCTGACCAGTCACCTGGGTTGCTGTTTGGACCACCGTTGTAGCGTGCCTGGATACGAAAATATGATATGATATTTGTGGCAGGGTAGTTATTGACCTAATCGTAAGCAAAATTTGTTTAAAAAATAGCGAGCCTTGCCTAGAGAATTTGTTAAAGTAATCAATTTGATTTTCGGCATCTTTGACAAAATATATTTTTGAAAACATTTAAATATTATTTACCATTCACACGCCAAAATGATAAAGAAATCAATAGCAAGAATAGTAAACGGTGACTTTCAGCAACGTCTTAAAATTGGCAATGGAAAATATAACTTCTTTTGATAATTACTTCAGTGAAAAGCAAAAGCTTACCTCTAAGATCCAGGTGCCCTGAGGGTATTCTCCCCAAGTGTGTGTGGTCATGAACGGCCACTTGGTGAAACCATCACGGGAGTCGTCATCATTCGCGCGCCTGCTCAGGATCATTGATCTGGAGAACAAAATTAAGAAGTAGTTCAGAAAAAAATGAATGTGGTGTCTATGATAAACTTGGAGCTTCTTTTAAGCTCAGTGGTTGGCCAAGCTTGTTTAATTAAGTTATTTTTTTAATCTAACAAGACTAGTGGTATTATGAGGATCTTTAGCTACTATGTGTTCCTTTAACACTATTTCAAATGCCGAAAGCTTGTCAAGAAGTTACTTTTTTTTTTTTTTTTTTTTTTTATGGAACAAGCCGGCAATCGAGCAGACGTATTACCTGATGGTAAGCAATCGCCGCCGCCCATGGACACTTGAAACACCAAAGGCGTTACAAGTGCGTTGCCGGCTTTTTGGGAGTTAGGAATTTAAGGGTTGTTGTTCGGGAATCGGGGATGGGGAAGATTGGGAAGGGGGAATTGGGCCTCCGGTAACCTCACTCACACAACGAAACACAACGCAAGCGTTGTTTCACGTCGGTTTTCTGTGAGGCCGTGGTATCACTCCGGTCGAGCCGGCCCATTCGTGCCGAAGCATGGCTCTCCCACACTTAAACTTCACATATTTCAGCATAGGTTACAAACGACATCACAAAAACTTGGTTTCAGTAAAGTCATAAGTACCAATTATTCGCTTCACTTTTCTTTCCAAATTACTAGCTCGAAAATATACATACTAAAAAATTATAGACTAATTTCCTAGCTAGTGGTTCCATACCTGGTGCCCATAGGACTAGTGAGGAAGAGTTCAAGGTCTCCGCGCCTGCTGGCGTTGGCGCTGACCACGGCCTGCACGTGTTCCAGGTAGCGGACCTCGCTCGGAGTACCAGCACACGCTGTTGTATCAATCTTCAGGGTCAGGAGACCTTCTGATGGGATTTCACTGAAAAATGTACACAGAATTTATTAATATATGGCAAAACTGGTTATTATTTTATGTTAATCATTGAAACTAGTCGAGTTCTTCGTCAAACAGTTACGTGAGTAAGCCGATAACATAATAATTCATTTAGTATGTCTCACGAAAGTTATAATAAAATTATTTTATGTCTTCTTAAACACCCTGTGACTTCTCCGGTATTACGGGTTTCCATGGGCGGCGCTGATCGCTTACCATCAGGTGACACGTCTGCTCGTTTGCCACCTATTCCATAAAAAAAACACCCATAATCGTCACATTTAGTAGCATTCAAGCCTTAGGTATACTACAATACATGCCTGCACTTAACTTAAGCGCCAATACTATCGGCTTAGATCACAGTATGGCTTCTTT
Source organism: Spodoptera frugiperda (assembly GCF_023101765.2). Taxonomy (NCBI): domain Eukaryota; kingdom Metazoa; phylum Arthropoda; class Insecta; order Lepidoptera; family Noctuidae; genus Spodoptera; species Spodoptera frugiperda. Next base: position 3,975,362 of record NC_064219.1, on the reverse strand, counting down.
CATTAAAGTCTGCGCTAGATATAATAAGTAGGTACCCATAAAAGTAAACATGTATCGATTTCGCCAATTTCATAGTATATGAAAGTTCACTGCACTTTATCTTATTTTTTATCAAAAACTGCTGGACTATACTGGTCATTGTTAAATTTGCAACTTCAAAGTTAGCTTCAAAGTTAGCAGTAAAAAGTATTCGTATGAGTTTGTTTTACGTTTAAAGTAATCGAAACGAGAGTGAGTTCGGCGCTCTGATTGGCCGGCTCGAATAAACCAACCAATCAGAACGCCGAACGCGCTCTCGTTTCGATTACTTTAAAAGTTAACTCGTACTAAGGGTACAGTATACGTATATCAGATAAAAATTGTACATACGTATGTGTATTAACAGATCCAGCCTCGCAATGGTATCGTGGTGGCACGGATCGCCAGTTGGCAGCCAATGCTGTCATGGCGCCCGCATCCAATACACCGAACCCAAAGAGATGGTTGAACTCTAGTCCCACGCCGTTCATAGTCCAATGGAAACGGCCCTGGAATTAAAAACAGAAAAATTTGGTTATTATAGGGCGTTGAAATGAGGTATTCCTCGAAGCGCAACTGTTTTGAAGCGCACCTCTCCAAGCGCACCTATTTTATTCCTCGAAGCGCACCCGTTAGTTGCGCTTCAAGGAACTATTAAAAATATTAATTTTTATTTCCTCGAAGCGCACCTATGTTTTATTTTCGACTAGAGAGGGGATGCTAACTGAAACTATCGATAATAAGATATCGATAATCTAATACACATAGCGCTATCTATGAGCAAATAAGGTTAAACCTTTAAAAATAGTTTCTTGTCGATGTATGACATCGCAAAATTAAATGTTCCGCTTGAAACCGCCAATCAACGACTTTTATTAGTTATTTTATACAATATTCAATTTAAAAATCTACGTTTCGACTTCAACGTTTGTTTGGGAAATGTCCAACAGATGTTCAAGTAAGTAATAATAATTTATACGTTTTATACTAATACTTTCGGTTGAGGTCTTTGTTCACTCATTAGGATCAATACTAATCTTCTATCAAGAGCCGCCACCTTTATCAGTTCTTTCCATCCGTGCATGAGCGACTGGAGAGGACATGGTTGGAGGTGGATCACTGTGTTGCCCAATTTCTTACTGGCCATGGCAACTTTAAAAGCAAATTGTTCTCATTTAAACTTGTTGATTCACCATGGTGCCAATGTTCGACAGCGGAGTTGCAACATGAGCAATCCGCCCATCACATACTCTGGGAGTGTGGTCTCTGGCAATCTGAGCGTAACGCTATGTTGGATAATTTAATTGTTTCATCAGGTGTAGTTTATTACACGGACCTTGTGGAGTCTCGAGCGAATTTCCGTGCGTTTAGGCGTTTTTGCCATACCTATTATTGGAAGCAAGTATAACAGCTCACGCATAGGACCCATTTAGTATTAACATTTAATATTTTAGTTTTAAGTAAAAATTTCGGTGGTGCTTGGAGACTGGGCTTCTCCCAGTTGTGCAGTCTCTTTTGTGCCTTAAGGCTTAAGTCATCCTGTCTCCTGCATTAAATTCACCGAGGGAAGTGGAAACTATCGTTTTCTTTTCTTCTCCTCTAATAACATCTTCTGATTTGTTTCGTTGCGGGATCCAAGACAGTCATTCATTTCCCTGGGACGCGCCGGATTTCAGTGTTCCGGTGTTTTCATGTTTGTATCTACTGTAGATCCTGGCTTACAGGAGTTGCAGCGGTATGGGAGGTTGTGGCGGGCTTGTCCCACAAAAAAAAAAAACCCGACTGCGTTTCTTTATAATATAAAAATGAAAAAACCCTAATCTATATCTGAAAACTTAGTGAGAGCACATACTGATGGCTTTCTAGAATGGGTCCCGAAAGCTTCAGTTTTACGATGACTTTCTTGTTTTAGGGATTTTTCATTTTCATATTATAAAGAAACGCAGTCGAGTTTTTTAGTTTTTTAAATTACCTTTTTTATTTTATTATTTTTATATTTTGATATATATAAGTAATACAAATCAAACGACTCCTATCAGGCTGAAATCCATCGAGTCGTTCAGGCTATAAAGTGAACAATATTCGAATTTGGCGCCAAAAATCCACTACTTTGTATTTTTTTTATATTTTGATATATCTAGTGTCACTCTCACAGTAAATACGAATCAAACGACTCCTATCAAGCTGAAATCCATCGAGTCGTTCAAGCTAGAGAGTGAGCAATATTCGATTTTGGCGCCAAAAATCCACCATTTTGTTTTTTTTATTATTTTGATATATCCAGTGTCACTCTCACAGTAAATACGAATCTAACGAGACCTCTTAAGTCAAAATCCATCAAGCCGTTTAGGCTGCAGAGCGTGCCAAACAATTATACATACATACTCTCGAAAAACATAACCCTCCTTCTGGCGCTGTCGGGTAAAAAAATAACAATCTATGGTCGACGAGTACAGAGTTCTTCAATATTGTATAAAATAACTAATAAAAGTCGTTAATTGGCGGTTTCAAGCGGAACATTTAATTTTGCGATGTCATACATCGACAAGAAACTATTTTTAAAGGTTTAACCTTATTTGCTCATAGATAGCGCTACGTGTATTAGATTATCGATATCTTATTATCGATAGTTTCAGTTAGCATCCCCTCTCTAGTCGAAAATAAAACATAGGTGCGCTTCGAGGAAATAAAAATTAATATTTTTAATAGTTCCTTGAAGCGCAACTAACGGGTGCGCTTCGAGGAATAAAATAGGTGCGCTTGGAGAGGTGCGCTTCAAAACAGTTGCGCTTCGAGGAATACCTCGTTGAAAGAGGGAGGTATTGCGGTTAGTGTAGCATTTACATTTACTTACATTTGCGAAAAACAAAAAATGCTACCAATAATATTTAGTCTGAACTCTCGACCAACTTCTATTAAAATAAAATTTCTAATAGAATCTCCCACGTACTACAAAACCACATAATAAAAAGAAATGAACAAAAAAAAATTTGAATTTAATAATTATGTCTAGTAATTTGGGCAGACCTTAACCTTTTAAGTTTTCTTTACCTTGACATTTAAACTTTTAGTTAAAATAAACTGAAGGCCGTGTTTTGTAATTTTTCAACTGTTAATAAGGTCTGGTTTCGTTTGAATAATATTCATGTTTATGTTTAATGAGATTGAGGGCATTGTTACGCTGATTATTCATTTTTGTATTATAGTTTTAACATCTGACTGCCTCGTTGGTCGAGTGGTCGCAAGTGCGACTCCCCGACAAGAGGTCTCGGGTTCGATTCTCGGGTCAACATCTAAATCATATAGTTTTTACCAGACTACTTGCAATAAATGCTTACCTTGGCATCATAAAGAGAATTCCGCTTTGATGTCAAAACAGTCAAGTGTTGGATGTCTCGCCACGTTAAACTGGGACTGCAAACAAAATGAGACACTTCTGACAAAAGTAAAAGTAAAATTAAATTTGCTTTAGTTGGTCCTTTCATATGATTTCAAAATTTTACTTCATGTCGAAATTAGGTTAAGGGTTGGTTTGACAATATCTGAGGGCTTAGTAGTAGTACGGGTTTATTTTACGTTTAACGAGAGCGCGTTCGGCGTTCTGATTGGTTGGTTCATTCGTGCCGACCAATCGGGTTGTTGCACTTCGATCAACAATACCAACTTGTTGCACCACCGAATGCACCGTTGTTTCGTTTTCGTTCAATGTAAACCAAACTCGTACTAATACTGATTAAGTTTCTGTTACTGGAACTGACGCATAAGATCGTATATAATAAAAATAAATATAAACGTTTTGACGTACACTAAGCACTAAGCAGCTGCAATGTCATTAGACATAGTGAAACAAGCCCTTAACTATGATTTTAATTTTTCTCATAAAATTTAAGTTTTTCGTCTTTATTAGTCTCTTTAAAACTACTTAATAATAAATACTCATTGTATTTAAATTACGAAATGTAACTTACTTAGCATGCAGAGCCAGCGCAAAAACTCCGGCAGCCTCAGGCGCAGCAGCTGAAGTTCCTGAGTGAGTTGCAGTACACTTTCCATAGAGGTCGGTAGTGGCCACCCCAGTGCTGGGGTCTCGGGCACCATTGCTGAATGTACTAGCCAGCGTTGATGAGCAGGATTCATCGTAGTGCGCGTTCTGACCATCGTTTATGGCACTGGAAATTATGAATTAAAGTTAGAAAATATTTTTGAGGTTATCTCTGATTTTGGTCATAATATTTATGTTCTACTAGCGAAGCGTCCCAGCTTCGCATGGGTGCAATGGTGATATATTATTCATGTATTATACATATAAACCTTCCTCTTGAATCACTCTATCTATTAAAAAAAAACGCATTAAAATCCGTTGCGTAGTTTTAAAGATTTAAGCATACAAAGGGAAATAGGGACAGAAAAAGCGACTTTATTTTATACTATGTAAAACAATGTATTTGATATTTAACTAAGAACAGAATAGAAAATCTATAGAAGCAGTTATAAACAGATATATGACACTATCACACTAATATTATAAATGTGAAACTACTGAAAAGATTTTGGATGGAATTTGGTATACAGACTGGGTATGAGCTGAGTGATCATTAGACCAAAACCTTCCAAATGTGGCTCATGATCCCTAAAAAAACCTAAAAACATGAAAGCTCTTAAGTTTTACAAACGATTTCCAGATTTAGACGGCTGTAAATCTAATAAATGGCGCCCTAGCAAGCCTCTTTATCAATGCCAAAAGTAACTTTTTAAAAATAGTCTGGGATCACAAAGACCGAGAGTAGGTACGTACCTAAAAACCCTCGATTTTTCAAACGAAAGTTGGCATTATGTAAAACGGTTGGAGCTTACTATTGCCTTTAGTACCGACACTGAATACTAATTTGATTCTTTTTTAAATGTAGTACGAAAATACTCTAGCTATTTTACAATTTTAAATTAATATGATTTTGATTAATGATTTTTTGTATAAGATACCTGTATATTAGTTACTGTAGGTAATTTTAAATATTGTAGCCGTAAGTATTACCCGTATTAAATGGTTATTGTTATTTCTTTGTTAGTTATTTATTAAATCTATACTAATAAATTGGAGAGTCTGTAAAATTTTAATAGCTGCCTTTTATTACATGTTTTTGAATATAAATACGATAGATACAACAATATAATATTTATTACTATTTTTGTTTGTCTGTCTGTTTGTTTGTTTTGAACAAAAAAAGTAATATAGTAAAATTCATATTTACTACGCTGACAAAGTAGCGCATAAAAATTTGCCGTAATCCACGCGAGCGAAACCGCCGGAGGTCGCGGTACCGCGCTAGTAACTAAATAATTCTATTCATGTTTAGTCACAAAGTAACTGTCAGACAAATAATTCTATTTTAACTTTAACTTTGTGAATATTTAATACATATACGATTTTAAGAACCAACATATTTCTATGTTTATTTGATCAAGTACCTAATATACCTGATATTTTAATTTAAAAATGAATCCTGTTTTATTTACGGCAGTATAACAAACTGTATAAGAAACCTAATAACAAAGTCTTTGCAACTTTTTTAAAACTGGAGCAAGCTTGACAAATGGCTTCGTCGTAAATAGTGACGGCAACTTTGTTACTTAGGATTTTCTAACTTAAGGCTGCTTTCCTACCAGAGATGTGCTAAGCTACGTTGCTGTGGATACGTTTGGCTTCCACCAATCATATTCATTGGTACACATAGCTTAGCACTGGTGGAAACGGACTCAGGTAAGCTATGATTTTTATATGGAAAGATGCGTGCTATAGATGGCTTCCCTATTATCGACAAATTGCATACTCGAGCATCTTCCTCGAACAGCTATTAAGCTTAGTATCAGTGACAACAGTCACATACTTTCACAGCTTAGCTATTACATCTTCGTAGCATAGCTACATAGCAATTCCCATCTCTGGTGGAAAAGCACCTTAACTTAGGACTTTCTAACTTAACACACGACGCTAGTAGAAAACTTAATTAACGCTATACTTTTCATCACGCTACGATCAATAGGAGCAGAGCAGTGAAGGGAAATGTTGGGAAACAGGAGAACTTACTCCATTTTTTAAGCTTCCGACGCGTGTGCAGCCTTAATTGTTAAAGCTACACAGAAATCATGTACGACGGAAATGTTCTACTTGAAATTATTTAAAAAATATTCCACGCCAGCAAATGTCTATCTTTTATGGTTGACTCACAATAACACGTATAACTCCCGATAGCTTAGCAGTTCGGAGCTTTCTGATTATATTTGTCTACTCTTACGTTTATAACACTCTCATTCGTCCCTAATTAAAAAATGTTAACATTATTACCTATTTAATAAAAAAAGAATCATAGAAATCGGTACAGAAACACCAAAGATAGAAGAAAAATTCTACGTTAAAGTGAACCAACCTGTTAATAGAGACGGTCCACATGGAGGCTGCGTACCCATCGCAGTTGCAGTCATCATCCTCGCCGCCATCACCGCTCGCCCACACGTAGATGTTGCCCAGACCGTTACGACCCTGCCAGGACCAAAACACCATGCTTTAATACTATTGCATAATACTTCTCTCTTTATTCTATGAACAATCTATAAAAAGTAAAGACACGTCTTTTATCCCTGAATTCTTTCTATACTTCCTCTGCCGGGATAAGCAAATGCTTACCCCGGCAAAGGCGTTATGACACGTAATGCCACTGTAGAATGTACACTTTTCACTATTTGTGTTATAAGTCCTATGTAGGTAATAGGGGGTGTGCCTTAATAGGCACACCCCATGTATGTGTTATAAGTCCTATGGAGTCTAGGTTGTGCCCGGTATATGGATTACCATATATAATAGTAATACCTAATAAAGTAGGTACAAGTATACCTACTTAATTAAAGTTTGGAGTTTTAATTCCTTAGTTAGTTAAGTTTTGATATAAATTTATGTTTACCACATTTTAGTACTTCTTACGAACAATTAAGTTCTAAATTCTTTCTATCCTCATTAATAAGAGCCCGCGACAGAATATAAGTTTTCTTTATAAAATACAATAGATTATGATAAACAGATATGGTTTAGAGATTGCAATTATAATAGGTAGGCAGATTTCAGCACATAATGCCGCTGTACAATATACAGCCACTTTTTACCATTTTTTTTATAAGACCCATGTAATAGGGGATGAGCCTATTGCCACAATTCCAGACTCCGTACTACTACTGAGAAATTTTCGCAAAACCGAAAAAAGCCCAGCGGTATTTTGCCCGACCAGGGAATCGAACCTGAGACTCCTTGTCCGGCAATCGCACTTGCGACCACCGACCAACGAGGCACCCTAAAAATATATGTATATTTTTTTACCACAGTGCAAATATTTACTAAAAATTCCTCTTAAAATAACAATCTCAGGAATTACTAACAAAGCGCTAATACTCGTAAACGCTATATCTGAAGTCTAAACACGTTTGTTAACACATATCTAAGCACCTTTGTTAACTTATATATCTCTTCGTTAACATTCCACCAACATTTCAACTCTGTGGCTTGTTCGCTATGTGCGTGGAATTAGCAGCACATATATTATATAAAGCTAGTCTTTATTTCAGTAAGAATGTGAACAATATGTTAATATGTAAGATTTATGAGCTTGCGACAATGTATCTTAGTGTTTATTACCTTGGCATAGAGCATATGTTTCAAGTTATGTTACATTGTTTATTGTGTTCACCGCAGAGTTTTATTTTTGTAATATAATAACACTTTAGTTTAGGTAAATTTCTGTAATATGGTAGTGTATTGTGTAGGCGTAATGTGCTTGGGAGCAAAGAAAAGTAGCACCGAGTCTGGAATTGTGCCCAATGGCAATAGGCTCACCCCCTGTTACATAAGAGTTATAACACGAATGGTGAAAGTGGGTGTACATTGTATAGTGGTTTATGCCGTAATGTAGGCAATAGGCCCTCTATTGGATGGGATATAACACAAACAAATTGTGAAAAGTGAGTGTACATAGTACGGTGGCATTACATACCGTAATGTGCACCACTGCCTACCCCTTCGGGGACGGCGTGACGATACGATGGTTCCTTTTTTTGCTCACAAGTTTTAGTAATACGAAGAGGTAATAAACATTATTTTCTTGATAATAATGGCCTTTATTATTGCGTAGTTCTCACATATATCAACTTTTACGAGCACTTTAAAATTATGGAAGTAAATAACGCAGTAGGCCTCTACTTTATTTCTTGTGTAAATATTTAAAAAATCTCCAGCATTTACTGTTGTACGGTTGGCGCGGTGGCTGGGCAACCAGCTGCCGTGCAACGTGTAGCGGGTTTGATTCACGCACGGAGTAACTCTTTGTGTGATGAATTATTATGTTATCGGCTTACTAACGGAACTGATGAGGAACTCGACTAGTTTCAAGCCATGCTAGAGACTCATCATATACTTTGTGTGATCCACAAATTGTTGTTTCGGGTAAACGCACCCACGACACAAAAACACAAAAAGTTAGTGTGGGGTAAAATTCTTAAAAATAATACTACAAAACTTTGTATGTATTTGAATAATTGATACAAAACTATTACTTATTACTACAATCATCACGTAAGATCACAATAACATACCTATCAACACCACCTAGGTCTTATATACTCACCTAACATAATACCTATTGATACAAACCTCAACAAACATGAGAAATATTCTCGAAAATTGTCTGAAATAATATACAATATATTTCTCTTTATATCCCTCACATTGTTTATTGAACACGGCCGTGTGGGCTCGAGTGATATGGCCCGGCTTAATGTAAAGGTAACCACAAATGCGGACCTACTTTCCACGATATATTTGTATAATAATATGTACTTTGTATATAATGTGTGTTTCTGTTGTTAATGGTCACTCTAGGTGTAGAGAAATGGGTAGGGAAGTGGTTGTTTCGTGTGATGTTTTAGTGTCTCTCCTCCTCATCTCCAAAACGGGTGTATTTGTGTGATCACTTTGGCGCTTTTCAGATATAGATATTTAATGGTAATTATGTATCTCATTGAAAATAAGAAAAATATACTATTTGAATATCATTATTGACTCTTTATAGTAGAGGATCCCACCTAAAAACGACCTTCACCGATCTGTCAATCAGGTGAAAAATTATAGTTTAAAAATTAAAATATGTTTGTGAATGTATATTAATAAGGTTGCCATTACAAAAATGGTCACGGCTATAATTATTATGCTACCGTTATTTATGATCAGATTTTTTTAGGCAACCTTATACTAATAGTAACACAAACTCTTCAACTTTATACATAAAAAGATAGAGCATAGAGCAGAGCAAGAAGTTTTAAATAAAACCACTTTATCTACATTCACAGACCAATACCAATCTTCATAACACCATATCATTTTACGATAGCACATCACTCCATAATAACCTCTATCCGTCGATAGATAGAGTTCTGAATCGATTATAAAGCTCGTATAGACCGGAGATAGTGCGGACGGTTGGCTGTTTAGCTATGAAAGGTAGGACGTAAATGAGGAACTGGAATTGAAATGAAAACGAGATATAAAACTATGAAATTGTTTATAAACGAGTTATGAGGATATGTGAATGTGATATCATGTATTTTATTATAGAGAGGAAAGGACTTAAGGTTGTCACAGATAACAAGGAATATTATCACATATTTTCAGCATTTTTTTGTCAGCGTCTTCGGCCATATTCCCGTGGGATAAAAAGTATACTATTACCGAGTAAATCAGCTCATACTCCGTCTGTTTACCAAATTTCATCAAAATCCGTTCAATCATTTCAACGTGATTGACGATTGATCAGTAATCGTAAAGGCAAAAGCCGAGTAAGGGATCTCACGTGTGGTTCCTGGTCCGGACAAAGTATTATTGTGTGTTTCGAAATTTCTTGAACAATTTTTTAAAATAAAATCAATAATTCTAAGAACAAAATCTTTACTAACTACCAAAGTGGAACTCACATCTAGCTTTGTTCAATTACTCAATAAATACCTCTCTGAAACACAAGTATTCGTTATAAAAAAAAACTCAACTCTTCCTTTAAGTTAAATACCGGAAGAGACGCCATGTTCCTTTTTCAAACGTTCCTCTCTTAGCTTTGAGCGCAGCGGAAATGACGTTGAACGTGAGGAAATGAAGTAGCATTTAAGTGCTTAAAGGTTAAGCCACTTTGGTTCAAACTGGTCTAGTTAAATGTTTGAGGTGATGTGGAAAATTACCTTTTGTTTTCATCGTATAAAAAGGATTGTCTGTTTTATTTATACTGCGGTAAGGTTCTAATTTCTACTAGCGAGGACAATGTAAGGAGTTTACATTACCAGTTTTTGTGTTTTAAACTCTCAACAATATCATTTGGAATTAAAACAAGTATCTGAGCTAACTAGTACTTAGTAAGGTGTTCCCAAACTATACAAGGAGTCTATCAACAACTTTCAAAGATATATTGATTTAAAATATCACATGACGTCACTTTTATGTATGCTTTATATTTAGAAATGAATTTTTAATGATGAATTATGAAAGAAATTATTCGTTTTATCTAAGTATTTGTTTTCTTACACAACAAAATTTTAAAAAATACGTAGGTATCTGATAATAATTTTCATTACCTAACTGACGGTCTAAAATAGATTTTTAATTTTAATACCCCGTCATCATCCCTCATAAAATAAAAACACGAACTATTTACATAAAATTAAATAACCAACTTTCGGAGTTTTATGAAACACCTATATACATATACATAAAGATCCCAGTACGGTACAGTAACTGCTTTAAAACTAACATAAAATATATTATGGCGGTTATCGTAATCACGTGCGATATAGTTTTATATGTATTCTAAGTAAATATATACGGTACTAAACACTTTATTGGGCTGTTTAAACTATTTTATCGTGGGACGTGAATGGGAGCTAGGAAAACCGATAGATATATATTATTCATAATCTGTTTGTGGCTAGCTTTTACGCTCAGCTTTGTTTGTGGTAAAAATATGTTCTTTTCCTTACTGCGGACTATATGTATGCCAATTTTCAGACGATAGCCGATAGCCGATAGCCCAGCTTCATTGACAGACAGACTGACGCACAATTCAATTTGACGTTTCAAAAGTGCCTAATTTAGGATTAATTGAAATAAATTATTTTTTTAGAAAACCCATTTGTTATAATTATAATAGGTACACAACTAGCAAATTATTTCAAATAGGTATATCGAAAAAATAAAATAAATACCTAAGTGCACACACAAACAGATGAAATTCTCCTTTTAGTAGTCAATATGTGTATTACCAAAAGTTTGTATCGGACCCCCTATTCCATGGGACTTATAATACAAAATGGTGAAAAGGGGGTGTACATTGTACAGCGGTATTACGTACTGTAATGTGCACCTCTACCTACCCCTTTGGGGATAAAAGGCGTGACGTTGCATCGTCACGCTTGTAAAATTGCAAGCGTACATCAATAAAACTTTAGCATTTCTAATATTATATACGATTTAAAAGAACATCATCTAGTCCACACCTTCGCTACACGTGTATCGTCTATTTCAAGTGCTGACCGGTACTGGGGTGCGTTAAAATACATCTGTGGATATATTCTATTTCCGGCTTATCAGATTATGTCAGTGTTGAATTTCTAGCCACTTATCAACCACCGGATTTAAGCACTGACATATCTATTTTAGTTTGGAAATAGATGAAATATGTCGATAGAGAAAGGACTGTTTTTAAATTTAATATCTTTACATTTTTGGTAATCGGATGGTTCTACGGCTATTTTCGATTTAATCCCCGGATTACGAGAGACAGCCTCTTTGGTCGAGTGGTCGCAAATGCGACTGCCGGACTCAGGTCCGATTCTCGGGTCGAACAAAGTATTACTGGTTTTTTTCATAATCTCTCAGTGTCAGCACGGAGTCTGGACATGTGCCTGTTTTATAGCAATAGGCTCATTATAATATACTACAAAATATAAGTCTACATAGGACTATATGTAATTACTGTTCGCAAGTCTTACCTCATTCACTCCTCGTACAATAGCCCTCATGGTGGCGTTACGGGGTCCATCAACGGTCCTGCCATCATCCGTAGGCCCCCAGGAAGCGCTGTAGATGTGTATCTTATGGGGCTCGTGCCCCATGGAGTTCGCTTCGATCAAATCGGTCATGTAGGGCTGGTCCAACATCCTTATACCTGTTGAATAAAAGGAAGTGTTTAATAATAATTTAGGGCACAGAGAGTAAAGTTGAATTGTGTGTAAGTATGGGAGAGTTATGCTTCAACACGTATAGGTCGGCTCGACCAGAGTGATGCCACGGCCTCGAACAAAATAAACGTGAAACAACGCTTGCGTTATGTTTCGTTATGTGAGTGAGGTTACCGGAAGCCCAATCTTCCCAATTGCCTGATTCCCCAACAACCTTTAATAGGAATTTAACCCCCAAAAGGCCGACAACGCGCTTGTAATGCCTCTGATGTTTTGGGTGTCCATACAATCGGCGCTGATTGTTTACCATTAGGTAGGTGTTACCATCTGGTCGTTTACTGGCTTATACAAAAAACAGTATTATTTTGTAATTTAAATTCGTAGTTCTAGATAGATCAATTTATCTCTTAGTAGGCGTTTAGTGTGAAAAATATAAACTATAGATTGTTTTATTTACTCTAATTAAATCTTCTCAATCAACAACTCTAAAAAGAAAGACAACATTATTACACTTAACAAATGTATTTACGAGAAAGTTAAGAATAATTACGACTAAAGAACTAAATCTAAAGTTGAAACCTGAAGCACTAACGCTTAATTAAAGAATTAAATTACGTTAAAGAAAGTAAAAACTTACTACTGATAAATAATTGTAGTAATTGTAGTCTTTTATAGTAATAATAAAGGTTTTCAGACCAAACAAAAGAACAAAACTCGTTAAAGTAAAGAAAACTTTGTTTTAAACAACGAATAGAACCTCTTTACACCTAATGATCGCACAAAGAAACTATAGACAAAGACAATTTTGCTCGTAAAACTCCAGCCATAAACTCTTATTTGAATAGTTCCAATTTCCAAATTCAAATATTTAAATTGGATTCGATTTCTTCGCTCTAGTTTGGAGAGAATTGAGATGCTATATGGTTTGTATATTTTAACGGTATTGGGCGATGTTGTCTTTCAAAAACAGTTAAGTTCTTTTAAGAAATTAGAGAAGTACGTTGTTATATGCAGTGTTGAAGAAGTTCTTCGCATTTTTGTAATTAGATGACGTAATAATACACCCGCAATTATTTTATAATAAATAGATACACCAAAAGCTTATTCATATAAATCGGAAACGTTGAATTCTGTCTATTATACTTACCATAACGTAATACTTAGAAAAACCGCTTAACATATATGTTAAGCGGTTTTAAAGTCATATCGAGATTACCAAATATCAGATCGATCAATCTACAGGAAGGGGAAAAAATCCAATTACAAAATTTGACCCAAATAAGCAAACGAGGCAAGTTAAATAAAACTGTTTTATAATAATAATAAGAACACCATGTTTCTATCGACGTCAATTCCTAAGAAATTGGTCTCGAAGATTAATATTAAAGAAGTTTCTGTTCTCGGAACGCAAATTCAATTATTATCAGTGAAATGGTAATCTATAAATAAACAAGAACGTCACGCCTTTTTATCCCCGAAGGGATAGGCAGAGGTACACATTACGGCACGTAATGCCACTATACAATGTACACCAACTTTTCACTATTTGTGTAATAAGTCCCATGTAATAGGGGGTGAGTCTATTGCCATATATTAGGCACAATTCCAGACTCCATGCTACTACAGAAAAATTTTCAAAAACCGATTTAAAAAAAAACCCAGTAACACTTTGTCCGACCCGGGAATTCGAGATCCCTTGTCCAGTAGTCGCAATTGCGACCAACGTGTCTATCTATAAATAACTTTCAAATACAATGTGATTGTAGAGATATAATCGTTAATTTAGTTTACAAAGGGAAGTAAAGCCTGCAATCAGCTTGGGAAGCCGCAAATCCCCTTCCTATGCGTCAAAACCGTTGATTCTGTAAGGACTGTTTCACACAATAATGTTAAGCTACGCTGCGTAAATGGTATACGATAAACCATACCCGGAGCTGCGGGCTACCTAACCAGTAGCTACGGATTTACCAGGAGTCTGGTTTAAAGAGCAGGAGTAGGAACGGGCTGGTTTTTAGTCAGTAAGCGTTTGAGACATCTCTCACCTCGCCCAAGGCGAAAGAAGATATTGGAGGACTTTTCCTCCTTAAAAAAATTTAAGTCCATTAACAATTATTTTCATTATAATGAACATCGTTTACCATTCCGTATACTGTTAGGTAGTTATTGAGAATAATCTTAATAGTCCAGTCATTTGGTAGATAAAAAGGGGTTACCTGGAATGTTTTCCGGGAGTTTTGAAAATTGGTGAATTTATAGATTTGGGTATGCTCTTTTCGAATTTCAACTTTGCCACCTCGTACACAAAACTGTTTTTTATTAATATCTCCGTTCCGACGCATTTTACGAAAAAATATTTATCTACAAAATTAAACTAGAAAAAATTTCCTACAATTTATGTATTGATAACTTTTTCATAAAATCAATAGTTTTTGGCGTACGAGCGCCGCAAAGTATTATTCATCTGCACCACCACGTGTACAAACAATGTGTGTAGGTTCGGTAGGTTCCTGTTTCTGATGTTATATGTGTTATGTTATATGTTCCACCGTGTCCTCCGGGCGGTCTTCGCAGTGAGGACACCCGGACGTTTCCTCCCGCCCAATCAAGAACAGGATCCTACCGAAACTCCTGTGTCCGGTAAGCACCTGCGTCAGGCGGTAGGTGAGGACGCCATGGTGCCTCTCTAGCCACTCCTCAAACAGGGGACTTACCTCTGCAATAACAGCGAGCCCAGCCCTCGGTTGCGACAGTCGTTGCTGCACAACACACATTGTTTGTACACGTGGTGGTGCAGATGAATAATACTTTGCGGCGCTTGTACGCCAAAAACTATTGATTTTACGAAAAAGTTATCAATACATAAATTGTAGGAAATTTTCTCTAGTTTAATTTTGTAGATAAATATTTTTTTCGTAAAATGCGTCGAAACGGAGATATTAATAAAAAACCGTTTTTAGGCGCCATTTTTTCAATATGGCGGCGCGAGCGGCGGTTATACGAGGTGGCAAAGTTGAAATTCGAAAAGAGCATACCTAAATCTATAAATTCACCAATTTTCAACACTCCCGGAAAACTTTCCAGGTAAAACTACCAAATGACTGGACTATAATCAATTAAATCCGTGATATTTTCACTACTAAACTCGTGGGTAGGTACCAAATTGACAGTCGTGCAAACTGCTACTACTTACTATTACTCTCTGACCACTGTACATCAGAGTAATTTAATGGTTATTTAACTCAGTCCTTAGCAATGGTTTTCGGAACAAAATCTGAGTACGTCAGTTAGTATTGTTAGTAATAGCAAATATTATGTTGCTACAAAAACGCAAGGCTTTTTGCGTCATCACGCGTTCAGTGTGAACAATCCTAAACCCCCCGCAACTCTTGTTGTTCCACGAAGCTGAACTGATAACAGCAATACCTGTTTATCTGATTTCAGTACTTAAAGGCGGCTTTACATACATCCATAAACTTTATATTGGTTTTACATCAGCTTCGAAACATGTGGGTAAACATTTTCATACAAAGTTGTATTGGTTTCTGCTATATTTGTGTATTTAAACAATTTAAATTGTATTTATTTTTCATCTTTTCTCCTGTGACAGATTTTCTCCTGTATCGAGCATACGTTTATTTCATTCACACATAATGTTAGGTACTTCGATGCGGAATAACAATTTGTGAATCACAAAAAAACTTATAGAACGAATGAAGAGATGATAACCAATAGAAGGAAAATGAAACAGGAACTTGAATCAACTTAAAAATAACATGTTTGCGGGAGAGAAAATCATCCAATGACTTCTCCTGGCTTGGGCGAAGCGAGAGTGAATTTTAGACTTACTGACTAAAAATCACCCTGTTCCTACTCATGCTTTTCGAGCCGGAGCCCTGGCAACCAGTCAGGTCTTCCGCGGCTCCGTATCGGGCATCAGCCCTGTTAGGCTACATCTGTGGTGGCCTGATGGCTCTTTGAGGCGCGTGTGAAACGCGACGCACCGTACGCTCGGAAATTTGAAAATAACTTAGGACAAGGATAAAAAGCACTTGTTCTCATTTAGGTGTGCAATGTGGTAAAAATAGGCTAATAATATAATGACTGCATTGATTATAGTGTATATCTACCCAACTCCTTTGGAGATTACAAAGCGTAATTACTAGATGTTATGTAACCTAACAAATACTGAGTCCATTACGTTAATTGCTTATTACCGTAATAACGGTGTATTCAAAGTGTGCTTACTAAACACAGCTGATGTTTGCGGATAATTTTCTAAAAGCTAGTAGCCGCAACACATGGCCTTTTATATAATCTAGGTATTTAATAAGTCTGCTTGAGTAAATATATATGGATATAGGTATTATAAAGAAAGAAAGAAAGAAAACCAGTTTATTTGCACCATTAAAAATAAGTGTTATATTATATACATCTATGACAAGGATTGGTCGCGGAAAGCTTAAAACAGAGAGGAATGAAAGGAGGGTAGGGAGGCCTTTGCCCTGCAGTGGGACGATCATGACTGTAATCTAAATCGAAATCTATATTGTATCTTGTTTATACCATATCCACCTACCTATTCATTCCCAATTTTCACCAGTTGAGTCTATTATTCTATATTATATTTACCATAAAACAATCGCGATCCCAGCCTCCTGTTTAGCGAATTCTTAGAATATCTAGAAAACTTATAAATATTATCTACTTTCCTAGACTCTAAATTATATACAAAACTTCTTTGTACATATTTCACTTCGCCTCGATAAACGAAGTAGACCTAAAATAAACCAATATAAATTCCACAACTTAATAAACCACACATTTGAATATTGCCCACAAATCTAGACAAAATTCCTATTTGTATTGAGTAAAATAAAGATACATATTAGTAGAAAACAAAGGCATTCAATATACAGTAAGGCGAGTCCATTATTTAGGAGTGAAATGGTACCCGCGATATATCTGTTTGTCTGTCCCATTACCATATGTTACAGAGAAAGTAACTTATGTATTAGAATGCTTTTCCACCAAAGATGTGCTATGCTACGTTACTGTGGATGCTTTTGGCTTTCACCAAACTTATTAATTGGTACACATAGCTTAGCACTAGTGGAAACGGGTTCAACTAAGATGTTTTTTATATGGAAAGATGCGTGCTACAGATGTGTGCTATGGATGGTTTCCCTACTATCGATACGTCGCATACTCGAGCTGCACATCTTCCTCGCACAGCTAATTTGCGGCGGAACATCTTCATAGCATTCGCACCGCTACATAGCTTAGTATCAGTGGAAAAGGTCACATAGTTTCACAAGTTAGCTAATACATCTTCGCAGCATAGCTACATATAACTTCTTTGGTGGAAAGGCACCCTTACAATGTCTGTTTGAAAATAACGTTATGTAAGTAGACTTTGGTATTTATTGGAGTTTCTAAATTGTTTTATTCTTGTTACAAAAGGTTTTGTGTACATTTCGTCATCATCCACCCACAGCCTGTTAGTGACCATTGCTGACCAAAGGCCTCTTCTCACACGGAGAAGGTTTTGGTCGGAAAAATATTTTCTTAGGACTGTCTTAGGTAATGGTAACCATTAATTGACTCTGAGTTATTTAATGGTTACTTAACCCCAGTCTTTAGCAATTATTATGGATACAAAATCGTTACTAAGGAATAGTTTAAGTAATCATTAAATAACTCTGAGTGTAATAAGTCTTACGTCTTTTGGTAACACAGACAGAAACATCAACACACAAAACTTTATATTCAGAACAAAAGAGTATTTTTCTTATCCATCCATAAAACTAAAGGAGCAACAGAGTAAGAAATTCAGCGGTTACATTTTACGACCGCCAATACCGATGGTAGAATAAACGTCGATATTCCTAACCAAACACAAAGGCGATAGCAATGCTGTTAAACTTCGTAAATATTACTCGAGCGAAGGAAAATATCTGTGTGAAAATATTCTCGGCACCTCTACTAAAAGGCTATCTACGGTAGAATTCAGTTGAAGTATGTACAATGTACCTACATTCCTTGGATTCTTATCCAATGCGTTGCAATTCCAAGATGACTGGAAAATATAATCGTTTGAAGTATTTTTCGTTTGAATCGTTTGTAGGAAGCATCATTGTGCAATAGTTTGAGTCAGTTCTTTCTACTATTCTGTTGCGTGAGTTGCTGCAATAAAACAAACACTCCTACGGCAGGCAAAACGTAAGTAGACGTATAGACTATTATTTTGTATTTATTACGACGTTGTTGGAATTAATCAGATCTGCACTTGTAGTGAGCAAGGACAACCTACCAATCTACAGGGTAGTATTCAAGTGTTTTATGTGTTTGAAAGTTTGTGTTTGTGTGTTTGTTTGTTACTCAATAACATCAAAACGGCTGAAGGGATCGGGAAGAAATTTGGAACAGGGGTAGATTGTGGTCTGGTTAGTTACCTGTAACTATAAACTAGGCCCGTACCCTTAGTACGGGTTTACTTTACGTTAAACGAAAATGAAACGAGAACACGTTGGGCGCTCTGATTGTTTGGTTCATTTCCGCTGCCAAACTTGTACTAAGGGTACAGATATTTAAAAGCATAAAATCAAACCATAATTTAACAAAACACACAACTCTACCTTCACCTACCATATTTACATTTGTTCTCTCAGTTAAATATTAAATTTAGATTCAGATGATACCGGTAAACATTGGAGAGGGTATTCTGAGGGAACGGTCCTCAAAATGTGATAATCATGCGGTCCGACGGAGCGCGAGTAATATCTGAGGACATGGAGTGTAATAGGTACGGTGACGTCATAGAGGGCCGAGCGTCCAGGGATAAAGAGGTCGACTGCTGTAGATTAATTGTAATTTGCTCGGAGAAAAATAAAATGAGTCGGTGTACGATGTCTTGTGTAGAGCAGTGCATTTTTTTTCTTTGTTATATATATTTGGTGTGTATAGGTATAGGATATAGGTATTTTGGTTTGTATAGTTTTTCATTCTACATAATTATGTAAAAACAGGTACCTAATAAGGTCCACTTTATTTCAAATCCTTGTAAAATATTTCAGATAAATAAAGGAAAGAAAAAACATATTGGAAGTTGTAATACATTTGTTTACAATTTGAGATTTCCAAATAAGTATCGTAGTAGAATTTTTGGCATTTTAACACAAATAAAAGCACTTTGTAATGATTTGGTTGGGCCATCTTAGGAACCTAGCCATCTTTGGCGATTGTATTATAGATGTTTAAAATGTTTTATTACTCGTATTTAATGATATTGTTATCAAGTAATTTTCATAGTCCAATATTCAACTCTTCTTTTAAAAAAGTTAATGGCAACTCACATTCATCACTCGATCACATCGATCAAACACGTTCAATGTAATGAAGATTTATTATTTACCAAAAGAACATAACAATCCCATCGAACATACACACCTACGTTAACTAAAAAAACACGGTTTACTCAAGTAAATTAAGAGTCACAGAGGGACTCTTCATCATGATCAGACTCGAAACTGGTAGAGCTTTTCTCCATTAATTTACGCGAGTAAACCGTGGCTTTTTAGTTAACTTAGTATGTCTCACGAGAGTTATTATAAAACACACACCTACGCGTTGTTGTACGTATAAAACTGACCAAAATACCCGCCTACCAAACTAGTTTACATAAGAATAATACGACTTGCCTACTATAACAGATATTCTGACAATAAAATAAGTTCTACTTTCATTTGAGTAATACGTGTACAGATAGACAGAACGACAGACGAATGGATACCTGATGTTCGATTTGATATGCAGATCGGATTTATTATTTTGTTTCTTTATTTATTTTTTTCTGTCCTATCCCATAACAAAATATAATCGGAATATAATCAGTTTTTTATTATATAATCAGTGTTTTAACTATGAATACTTAAAAATATTTTATGTTGTGTGCACCAAATATCAGATCGATCGGACGTAAAGAAGGTTAAATGCCAATGACTAAATTTTACTCAAATAAACAAACAGGTCAAGCTAAATAAAACCGGTTTACATTAAAATAACCTATTCGTCTATATTTAACCCATTGCAGTATAAATGTCACCCTTGTTTTCAAATGATGGACGTGTCGACCGTCAGCTAATGGGAACATTGCAGACCATTTTATCACATAATTATAAATAACTCGGGGTAATATTTAATTATGTTGATGCAGCTCAGAGAGGCTTTTAAAATGGCTATAATGGTTACTGAATAAGGAATATGTTTAGTGGGGTTTTGTAATACATTGCCTTCGTATTGGATTTAAATTTGTAAAAGAGAACTGCAGTTCTACAGAACCTAGCCAAAAACGTCAAAATGATGTTGTTTGATATGTTCTAAAGTCATGATCTCTTTACGTTCGCATTATGCTAGCATTTCGAGTAGCATTTTTGTAACTCAATCTCGCTTCGATTTTGGGATAAAAGCGAGAGAGAGCTACTACTCCTATTGGACTAAAATGCTAGTGAAATGCAAAAAGGCATATAGCTGTAATAATTTAATTACTAAATATGTAAAGAACAGGAAAATTATGTAATTAAACAATTATTTATTTAGGAAAAACTTGTAATTAAAAAAAAACCACAGAATCCAAAATTTCTTTTAGAAATAATCATAAAGATATCTTATTCACAATATATATTGACGTGCCTTAACAGTTATAAATAAATAAATAAACATATTTACATCGCAATCATCAAAACTCAATAACACCAAACACCACCCACTATAACACGAAACTAATAACTGTAACTTAACTATAGGAAAGTGGGTGTAATAACCCCCTCTATCAAACCCCCAACAACTTGCCCCTAGGCATTCGATACCTATCAATTATGATCTACAAAATAAAAAGTAATGGACACCGTCTGGTCTGGTTTTCCCTTACAAATTACATGATATCATCTTTCTAGCCGACGGTAGGGGGTTAATAACATCAAACTGCGTTCAAATAAGATGGCTATCGAGATAATTATAAGTGGATACTTTTAATTATACGTGCTGGGTTTTTTCTTTAAGAAGATTTATTAATTTATTTAGTAAATGAGTTTGTTTTGGTTTTTGGCGTGATATAGATTTCTTTTCTGTAGTTAATAGTTGTAGTTTTCATTAAGTCTTTAACTCGCAACAAAAATTTTCCAACTAAAAGCGTCGTCCGACATGGCCCGTAATGGTTTAACTGAAAATTGATGTGCGTGTAAACTGAGGAACCACTCTCGGAATTCATAGAAAATTATGAACATTTTTCAAATATTTTAAAGATAATAAATTTCTGCTAAGCTTGTTGTCTTGGGTACGATTCTACAAAAGATAATCATACTACAACACTAATAATACAATAATATGTATTATACAGTGTATGTGAAAGTTTATTTGTTTGGATGTTTTTCTGTCAATCACGCTGAAACTACTGATTATATTTAAATTGAATTTGGTATACAGTCAGGGTAAGAGCTGAGTTGGCTTGGAAGCCGCTGTTGTATATTATTAAATCTAGTTTTAGAGAAGGCTCATAATGTCGTAGACTGTAGTAAATAAAAGAAATATAATAATCACATAGCAATATGTTGTGCCATTTTATCCAAATCATATCCCAGAATTAAAGCATATAATGTTTAGTTAATCCTCACACCATTAACATACGTAGATACATCACTATTTATTCCAAAATGGCGGATTTCCTTATGTTCATAATGATATAACATGACATCATCGCCCCCGTATTCCCAGAACATATTCAAACATGTTCAAAACACCCACATCTCACTAATCTTGTTTCATGTAACATGGAACTTAAGAGAAAGAAGTCATGTAACATATTATAGATAATAAGCTGAAGCATTAACAAATTGTTTCAGACTAAATAATCATATATTATAATGAATACAAATCTATATCTATGCTTCTATATACTAATATATAAAGCTTGTTTTTTTTGTTAGAGTTTGTTTGTTTGATCGCGCTAATCTCCGGAACGACTGTAAAAATCACGCTATAATAGGAGCCGAGCAGTGAGGGTAAACCGTGCGAAAGTAGTTAGTATTAAATAAATTACAGCACAGTTGGCATGGTGGCTAGGTAACTGAATGCTGTGTAACGTGTCGCGAGTTCGATTCATGGAACAAATCTTTGTGTGATCTACAACATAGGGAAAAACCAAGCGTACGGCAAAGTCAAATAAACAGTTGAATCTATATAAAAACTTGTAAAAACCATTTTACAATACAACTATGCTTACCTCATTCAGAATAAAAGGCACGATGTTAATGTCACGAGAATACTGTAAAAGACTTACTTATGTAGGTCACAGGCCGATATGACAAGCTTACGAGATTTTATGGAGTAAATAAAAAGGCTACGCAACCGCTACGAAGCGTGACGTCACTACTACGGCGGCTACGTCGTAGCCAATAACCGTGCTACGATTTCTCGTAGTCATTTCTTCTACGTACGTGCTTTGGGGCTAAAGTGTGAGAAACGCTGTTTTATTTTTATTACTAGGTTAATAGGTACGGTTTTAGATTCTAGATTTAACGATGAACGTGGAATCTTTATTGGAAATATATGGGGCAGGCGTCTTCAATATCCTCAAAGGATTTGATACGTTATGTTTTAATGTTGAAAGTTTTAATAATAGGAGAAGACGCACCGTGATGACCTGTTTTCTCGAAACTCCAAAAAGAAAATGTTTGCGTGTAGACACACGCAAACGTTTCACACACAGACGTGTTTGAATATGTCATCTAAGATAATGCATTGGAAGCTATTATCTTACACTATAATTTTATCCATAGACTTTTTCAGCACCTACCAGCCTTAGTAACTAATCGCCTTGAGTTATTACATTCTTCAAGAAGCACATATAATATGGATTTAATTATTTTTTATATGTCTTACCTGCAACTTTAGAGTGGTACGCTACTCCGACGCCACACACCCCGTTGTCTCTCGCCGCTGCAACCTCCCCTGCACATCGTGTACCGTGACTGCGAAAGAAAAGTTACTATTAATTAATGTATTTCATAATATTATTACGTCAAACTATGGCTAACAAGCTTTAACCCATGTTTAAACGTCTAAAATTACGACTGGCTGCCGTGCTACTGCTCTTTGTGTGATCCACCAATTGTTGCTTCAGGTCTGAGTGTCATGTGCATGTGAAATTGTATATTTGTAAAAGCACCCACGACACAGCAGAAAATCTTAGCATGAGGCAACGTTTCTATTAAACAAGTATAGTCCTTATAGTGACAAAGACCACTACTTTCCTCAATCCCATTTAAAATTTTCCAGCTATTCTGACTAGTTCACTATAGCCACACAAAAAATCATTCCGCTGTAATATAAAATTTAGCAAAACAAAAAATTTCCACTTTTACATTCAACAAAAAACCTTTTTGCAGTAAATATCAAACTAATTAATTGTTTATGTATCGGGGTAAACAAAAAATATTCCAGTCTATAAAACTAATCAACCACAGCTTTTGTAATGAATTCTAAGAAAATCTCGTAGTTGTAACATTTAGGTTAATTAGTCAGCCTATTGGAAAGTTTGTTTATACACAATTTGGCTATAGTTCTCAGTTTCGATTAAAACTAATAAATTAACTGTTTTCCAAACCAATCGTTTGCCGACTACTGATTTTGATTAAAACTTTTATTCACCAGGGTTTGTTAATAGTTAATTTTACTGTTCAAACATTGACTTAAGGCTAGGTATTTAACCTCAGGGTATATTATACTCTTGTCCTAATTTACGCTTGGTGTTGAAATAGGCGCTTCGTCTAGTCTGGACTGGATTAAGCGCCTGTTACAATACTTGATAAACTTATGTGACAGATACGTCATACAAATTACGTTCCCAATTCAAATCCGTCTGGTATGTATGTGGCGACACATGACAAGTGACAGATGACAGAAGTCACACATAGACTATTAACGAGCAAAATCAACGGATGACGTCATAAAAGCAAAAATCAACGGATGACGTCATAAAATCCTACAACGCACTTGTGAAGTTTACATGCAAATTAACATGGATATAAAATCCCAAGGAACAATAGTTGGGCAGAAAGTCCGGCAGGCATGATCACCTGGCCTGGCCCGAAATTAAGTAAACGAGTTTAAATATATGCAATACAAATTGCATTGAATTCATTTAATTGATGCATGTTAAGATAAGGGCCGTTCATTAACCACGTGAAATTTTTGGCGTTTTAGTTAACACTGTCTCTTGGTGATATGTAGTGAGGTTTTAGATCAATTCCTACACTATCATCATGTCTTATCTGTTTAAAGTAGAAATATAAAATATAAACCCCTTTATTGAGTCAGAAAATGTTACTTAAGTCTTTGACTGCCAATATAAAACTGTTGAAGCCAAATCCTCCGCTAACGTCGGTCTCGGCCCTGATTAACACCGGTGACCACCACGGCGTTCAAAGTGTCAATGTTACCGTGTTGCATTTTGCTGTTAAATGCGGTCTGGAACCACGGTAAAACAGTCTTGTTTAACAATAAAACTAGTTGACATGTCAATACCTTTTTAGGACACATTAATATTCTACAAGTAAATTAATTCCAAAGCCAGGTATTCCAAGTTTCCGTATTTGTCAAACTATTTCACTTAAAGAGCTGACTTGATGAGTTTGAGTTGTTAAATAGAAGGCTTGAGACGGTGAAACTTGTTCGAGCATACAGACGACTAAGTTCTATGAAATGTTGATTTTAATCAAAGTACTAGTAAGCTAAATTATTATAATTAAATCAAACGACAATAAAACGTGGCATTACTTAGAAATCATCCCTAAAAGCTTTGTTATTTTAAATTATGTATTTAGATTTAGAAACTATTCCTTAGTCACGATTTTGTTCTAAAAAGAATTGCAAAGGACTAGGTTAAGTGACCATTAAATGACTCTGAGTGTTGCGATTAAAGTGCTTTTCTACTAGAGATGTGCTATGCTACGTTGCTGTGGATGCGTTTGACTTCCACCAATCATATTCATTGGTACACATAACTTAGCACTGGTGGAAACCGACTCAGCTAAGCTATGTTTTTTATATGGAAAGATGCGTGCTATAAATCCATGCTATGCATGTGTGCTATGTTATTTAAATGTCTAGAAATGGACATTAAACAGGTAGGGGAACGAATAAAGGAAAATATGGACAGGTTATGTAAAAGGTGATACGAGTTACAAGGGAGTTATGATAATATGACAGTTGCCAGGGGACATACGAGAGCAAAGCAAACACCGACCACATGTACCCTTTGTCAGGGATAGGAAAAGGGGGATTTGGGATGTACGTACCTATATATTATGTATGTATGAGATGTATGTATTAGGGAATATACCTCTTTCAAAGTATTCTGTAATACCTACGTTAAAGTTTGGTATTATGCGTGTTAGAACATTTAAATCTCTAGAAAAATCTTTTCGATTGGCCAATAGGGATGATGATAGGGTATGAAAATTAATAATCTATTTACTCCGTCAGTTAGGTGATAAAAAATTTTAGACACGTTTTTTTTTATTTTGTCATATAAGATAACATATATAGGTAAAATGAATCAAAGTTTTAGTGTGGGAGCAAATACGTCATTTCTACGTGCTATAAAAGATACCTAGAAATCCTACGAAGACCTCACACGATATTCCAAACCGATATAAATATATCTTATATATCTTCGAAAGTATGTTTCCCTCAGATAATAAAAAATACGTGTCTAATGTTTTAACTTAATTTGTATTAAGTATATGCCAAAAAAAAATACATGTCTAATATTTTTTCATTACGTAACTGACGGACTGAATAGATTTTTAATGTTCATACCCCATCATCATCTCTATTATCAACCTTCAAATGAAATATCTACACGAGGAAAGCCAAAAGTAAATACTACCTAGTAATATAAAACAAACTTAATTTAATCCAGTTTACACTGGATACGTACTAACTCACAACTCGGTCGTGTTGAATACCAATTTGTTTGTATTCAAAGTGAAATTATGTTGATATATAACTTCTAACCTTTTCGTAGGAATTGTGGAGCCTAAACTAATACTGTATTGGAATTAATTATAATAATGTACATAGTTAGTTTTTGTTGAATATTTTCATGTTGTAATTATAATACTGGTCTTGTAATTAAAATTAGTAGGTTCTGGATTGTAACTGCCTCGGAAATATCCGGTATATGGCAATATACCCCCTAACAGGGAGGGGTCCCTAAGGGACCTACATACATAACGTAAATTGTGAAAAGTGGGTGTACAGTGGCTTTGCGTGCCGTAATGTGCACCTCTGCCTACCCTTTCACCAAATAAGCTGGCATAATTCAGAACTCCGTGTAATTACTAATGAATGAATAAGACTAATACGACCCCTTAGTCAACCCTACTCCTAGTATAGTCATATACCAGTCGACTTATGAGGCAATTTCAATGACTAAATTGATAGGTAATTATTCCATTTATTCTATCTAACAGTAGGTACATTTTA
The DNA here is from genome assembly GCF_023101765.2 of Spodoptera frugiperda. NCBI lineage: Eukaryota > Metazoa > Arthropoda > Insecta > Lepidoptera > Noctuidae > Spodoptera > Spodoptera frugiperda. Next base: position 3,948,542 of record NC_064219.1, on the reverse strand, counting down.
TAAAATAAACACGTTACTTTGACATGGTTCTCCCTAGGGCCGAAACAGTCATACTTTATTTATCATATCAAATAAACGCTGTCAAATGTAATTATTAACTACAAATAATATTGAATCTAAACCAATTTGTGTTATTAAAGTTTTGCGGCAAATTAACATTCAACATTCAATGTTCTGTGGCTACACACAGTTGTCTGTATTTAAATAATTCAGCCGGTTTATCATTAATTTGATATTATTGTCACAATACGTAACATAGTGGTTGCAATCAGGGATAATCATTGGTGATAAACACATGTTTGTTCGACTCCACAGCTCTAATTAGCTCTATTGTGTTTTCATTTTAACATTCAGTCGGTAGAAAGATAGGATTTTGTGTGGTTGGGTCATAGTTTTTTAATGGCAAACGAATAAGCAGACTGTTCACCTGATGGTAAGCAATCGACGCTGCCTGTGGACATCCGTAAGGCCAGAGGAGTTACATGTGCGTTGTTAGGCTTTTGGGGGTTAGGAATTTGAGCATTGTGGATCTGGGGTTTGGGGAGTATGGGGAGGGGAAGAATAGTCTTTTAAGCATTCGACTTAGATTATGTGTAATAAACTACTGATATTAGTTTTATCAACATAACCATTATAATTATCAGTCACAGAACGTCCACTACTGTTTATCAGTCTGCCTCAATGATTGCCAGATCAATCAGTTGGAAGTAACTTGCTATCTTAATAAGGTCATCTTATAATCTTTAAACTATTTTCAATTAGATACATATACACTACAGTCTCTAATAGGTCAACGTTTTTCATTGGATTTTTTACTTTATTTATAAAATAACAAAGTTGCATTTAAGTTTACATACCTGTTAAACCAGTCGTCCGTATATCTAGGATAGGGAAACGGATCGTTGCTGCTGAAGTCATACGAAGCCTCTGCGTTCTACAACAAAGAAATTAAGAACATTAGTTATTATAAGATAAAATTTACTAATTATCATTCATCGCCTATTTATTTATTTATTTAATTCAAAAGTTACAACGGTACACAGCCAATTAAAGCAACTTACATACATAACTAAAACATAATTAAACAGGAATTAGCAGCATTCAAGAGTTACTCTCGCAGTACTACAGGCATTCCGACAAAATTTTCTATCCATCCGCGAACAAATCATTTGTTGGATTTGCATCATAAGGAGGCGATTTGCCGGACCGATTCATTTGTGCTGCAAGAGCCGCCGAGTCGACAACTCCTGAAGATGCTCCGTGAAGGAGCGAAACATATGTCGAGTGTTTTGTTGCGTGTCGTGTGTGTGTTTTTGTGTTGCACCTCTGTTGCGTGAGCATTTAATTGCGGGCGGGAGGGTGGTGCTACACACCGCATGCTGAAAATACAACTACAAGCGGAATAAAAACTAAAAATATTGTATTGTTACTGTAAATATTTATCCCTATTGTTGATCCCATTCAAATAGAAGCTCACACACAAATATGTAGATTATTATCAATAACATGAAGAACTATTTTTATCTCGGTAACGCAAGCAAAGCCAACGTCAGAAATTAGTCATATTTAAAAAAAGATACTGACATTTCCAACACAAACGTTTTGATGTCGTTTTGAATTTACTTTCTGAGAAACAAAGAGATGATTTCTTCCCAGGAGGTACTATCAAATTCTAAAGATATTATATCAGTTAAGTACCTATCTACAAAACATTCAAACAACAGACACGGTTTTCATAAGTTTTTGTTAAAAAAATCCAAACAAACATTTATTTCGACTGAACAATTCGAGGCAAACAAAACAACAGTCGTATTATTTGGAGTTGTTTTATAAAAACATTAAACAATTTGAATTTATTATATGACGGGGTATTATAAGGGATCTAAAGTAGACAGTGGTAGACAGATGTTGTTTAGTTTAAACCTAAATGCTACTATGAAAAAATCTAAAAATATTATTGTATTCAGTGACTGAGTAGAGACGAACTGATACTACTAAATGTAGTAGAATATTTAGAAAGAAGTTCAAATATACAAGAAGCCATCAAAACAATATTAGATAGTTTTTTCAGGTCCATACAATATTTAAGTTCACTGTTTGCAGTAATCAGCGTTCTATTGATATTTAAATCGCAAAAATGTAACTCAAAGGTTGAAGAAAGATCAGCCACCAAGTCAAATCGACATTTGGCAAATGTATAGGCAAATTCAAATCATCAATTAGAGGGGTATTCGCGAAAGGTCGGACAACGAAAAACGTATCCATCAGTCGTACCCGTACCCTTACTAAAACTAAAGCCTGTAGCCTCGCAATCATTAGGGTGCCTTTCCACCAAAGATATGCTAAGTTATGTTGCTGTGAATACATTGGTACACATAGCTTAGCACTGGTGAAAACGGGCTCCACTAAGATAAGTATTTTTATGGAAAGATGCGTGCTATTGAAGGCTTCCCTACTATCGAAACATCGCATACTCGAGCTGTGCATTTTCTTCGCACAGCTACTTTCCGCCGGCGACACATCTCACTCGCACAGCTACATAACTAAGTATTAGTGGAAACGGTCACATAGTTTCACAGCTTAGCCATTACATCTTCATAGCATAGCTACATAGCACATCTCTGCTTAATCCACGCGGTTCCAAATTAGTCATGAACCATATTCATCAAACTTCAAGTTGGCCTCGACCAGAGTTTAACCAAATTGAGTGAATAACGGTAATTAAACATAATCCTAGCTTAAACCTAATGAATTCGTACGCACAGTTAAGCTTAGCATTAAATCAGAATTAAGATTAATTTACTTTGAAATTATTCAAGTTGGGCTTTGATAAAAATTCTGTAAATCGGTTGCTAAGTGAAAAATATAAACGTTTTTTATTACGTAATTTTTTCTCGAAAAATGTTTTTTGTAATTTGCATGATTTTTGTTAATGATTGACAGTTTTATATATGAATAATTTACAAAGAAAAATTATCGTGAATAAAAATAAGTATCGTCATGCGTTTTTTCTCTGAAGAGGTAGTCATTACGGCACTTTACGGCACGTAATGCCACTGTACATGTACAAAGTACACCCACTTTTTACAATTTGTGCTATAAGTTCTATGTAACAGGGGGTGAACCTACTATCATATACTTGGCACAATTCATATCACGCAGGTGAAGCCGTAGACGAAAAACTAGTCTAAGTAAAATTTTTTTTAATAACCTTGAGCAAATATAATCAAATTATTCCTTTAACAAAACGAGACCAATTATAAGTTCTGAATGTATTTTATTAAAATTCCGTAGTACTCCAAAATAAAAAGTATTCCTTAATTTGACAAAGTTGTAGGATACTGTAATTGAATTATATTTCCAAGTTCACGGACAACGAGGCGAACTTTATAAAAACTTTTAAAAAATATTGTTAGTCATATAATTGAATTTCCGAGAATTTATTTAATATAAATGCTTATAGCAGAACAATAAACAATGCTTACCTAACGAACAGAGAGTAAATCTCCCTAAGAAAAAAACGATACCGGCCGTATTGCGAACCTCTTCCTTTTTGGGGAGTCAGTTAAAAAGGAGGAACCAGGTGAGGTGATCGTGGATGACACTTTTTAGATATAAAACTCCAAAAAGTGTCATTCACCAACTCAACTTGTAACTTTTTACAGTTTCAGATAACGAAAAACCAAATAATACTTTTTCGAACCCAGGAACCCAACGATCTCTTACTTCAATCGCACTTGTAACCGACCAATGAAACAGAGACTGCTATTTCAAAAAGAATATCTAAAGAAAAATATTTTCTTTCAAAAAACACGGTTCCATTCCACTAAGTAAACATAAAGCGCCTATTTACACGAAAGTATTATTTCGCACCGAGATTTTAATATTTAAAGATGTTCAGTGCCCGTGAAGGTATTCATTAAAATGCTACCTTTGGAACAAACCTTACTTATCATTTCGTGGAACGGAGCTATGAAAAGCAACACTTTATATTACGAATTAAAAAAATCTTTGTTTAATTCAACGCGTACTTTCATTTAGGTACAGATTTTTTTTTCATTTAAATTGTAGATATTATTTAGCTTGAACAGTTTGTTTGTTTGTGTCAAATATAAGCAACGTCACGCCTTTTATCCTCGAAGGGTAGGCAGAAGTGTTCTATAAGTCCCATGTAATAGGCCATATACCGGCCATATCCGGTATATTGCCATATACCGTAAAAAATAGTGAGTAATTTTGTGTCAAAAGTAAGTAATTGGAATTTCTCCCCTTTCCTGACGACAGATCAATCTGATTTTTGGTACACACTCTTATTATAGATGACCGCACCCATTTCACAAAAAAATATGTTTTATGTATAACTTGTTGTTAATTTATTATCTAGCGAAAGGTCCTCAAATATTCCTGGATTATGCTATACTATATTTTTACGTAGTAATAAGCAGAGATTTATGGAACAACTAAATGTTTTTACTAATTTTGCTTGTTTGGACTAAGTAATAATGTTATAGTACAATTTTATAGGCATTAACAGTATAATAAATTATTAATTTTTATTCCGCTATAGATGAATTTTCAGCATGCGAAGATTCTCCGTGGAGGAGCGAAACATAATATGTCAAGTGCGGTTCGAGTGTTTTGTTGTGTGTGTGTGTTTTTGTGTTGTATTGCTAATTGCAGTTTTTGTTAGTTCGTTTTGGAGAAAAAGAAGACGAAAGAAAACCATTTATTTTACACGCTAATACTTACATAATTGTACTTCAAATCTGGATGCATGTAGTCGACACCTGCAACAAACAAACATAATTTAAATAACTTACATAAAAAGCGTGATATATTTTTTTAAGGGATAAGCTGGTAAACGAACATACGGATCACCTGATAGTAAGCAATCAGCACCGCCCATGTACACCAGTAACACCAGAAGCGTTAGAAGTGTGTTGCCGGCATTTTGGGAGTTAAGCATTAGAGAATTGCTGGGGATTCAGGGTGGTTTTCATACTAGGGAGGGTGGTAATTGGGCCTCCAATAACCTCACTCAAACGACGAAACACAATGCAAGCATTGAGTCGTCCGTTTTCTGTGAGGCCGTGGTATCACTCCGGTAGAGCCTGTTCGTGCCGAAGCATAAGCATCTCCCACATATATTTTATTATTGCGTCTATTTTGTTGTAGTTTACTGAACTAAACCTCGAACTTCTGAGAGCCTTCATTCAGGACTTCTAACCCAACAACCAACACTCAATCAACATACATTTTATAAAAAAAATGAACGATGAGCGACAAAGTAATTTATTATCTTTTTTCATGTCACATTAATTTAGATTTTTATATTAAAAATGTATGAAACGGAGCGGTTCTGTTTAATATATTCATTTTCATCCCGTCATACGACTTAATTACGTCATCTTAATTATTATTCATTAAAAAAGGTACACGAGTAATGTTTTGAGAGACGGTAAATTAGCTTTTTCTGGAACCTCTTGTGTTTAAATTGAAAATGTTTCTTTAGCGTTTTATTTTTAGGAAAAAACATACACATGGTCGTAGACATCTTCGGAATTTTCGCTTTGAAAGCTTAAAATAAACTATTACAAATACAAATGTCACATCAAACGTTTTTTATATAAATATCTAGAGCAAATTCGATTTTAATTTTCCAGTGAACTTTTACTTTCATTTCGCCTTTAACTTCAGATACGCCTACAAACATGTTTGTTCAAACAAACAAAAACATTACAAATCGCCAATTTATCTTAGGTAAACCTGTTTAATAGTTTGTCCTTTAAATTCTTTCTTCTTATCGCTAATCTCCGGAACTACTAGTCTGATTTGAATACATCTTTTTGTGTTAGGTAGTTCATTTATTAAGAAAGGTTATATAGGCTATAAAACATCACGCTACGATCAAGAAGAGTCGGCAGATGGAGCTGAAATAGTAAACTGATATAGGTCGTCTAGTGTACAATATACTTAAAGAAAATAATATTCAACTTACCATCATCCATAATAGCAGTTGTGACATTCACCCCCGTATACCCTTGAGCCCAGGCGGCTTCCACGTTCAAATCCAGTTTAGGTTTCCCCCCATTTTGTCCAGTATTCTTCAAGTACCATTGTAGGGGGAAATAGGGGTCACGGGGCTCGGCTGCGGGCACTGGCGCAGGTTCCGGTAGCCTTAAGGGGCGAAATCCCCTCTTTACTCTTTTAAAACCGGTCTGTTGTACTGCTGTGTGAACCTGTGGATAAAAAGAGAATTGAATGTCATCGTCGAAGTTGTATTTTTTAGGGTTTAGGTTTAGGGATTGGACGTTTTTGGCTTGTTATATAGTTAGAATGGGATTGTAGATCCTTTCTCTAAACTTCTAAGGAATTAATTATATTTTGCATTATGTGTATGACACAAGACACATAACCCAGTAATTATATTATTCTGTCACATCTTAGCTGAAATAAAAATAAAAAACAAAGGCTTGCTGAATATGATTTGATAGCGCTATTCATTATTCTAAGTAAAGTTTTTTTAAAGGGAGGAAAAAATCATCCAATTACTTCTCTCTTCGTGGACGAGGCAAGAGGGTATGTCGGACTCTTACTAACTAAAAACCACCCCGCTGCAAACTGCTTTTCGAGCCGGAGCCCCGGTAACCTGCTAGGCAGTCCGCAGTAGGATATTCTACATTGGCATTTTAATAACTTCTTCTAAGCATTACTTAGACCTATTTTGTACCTTAACCCTACACCATTATGAGTCAAAATTACTGGAAATTAAATATATGAGTAACGTTGTAGGAAAGTACAGAGGCGTAATATTTTTTATTTTGTGTATGAAATTGGTTTTGTTAAAACCAATTTCATTTCTTAAAATTTTGTCTTTATTCGGTATTTCGATCATTTTTCAATAGTACGGAGTCTAGAATTGTGTCCAGTATATAGCAACAGGCTCACCCCCTATTACATGGGACTTATAAACATAAATAGTGAAAAGTGGGTGTACATTTTCACTGGCATTACGTGCCGTAATGTGTACCTCTGCCTACCTCTTCTGGGATAAAATGCGTGACGATACATAAATATATTTGTGTGTTTGGATAATTTGTCCATCAGTCACAATGAAGCTAATGTACGGATTTTGATGATATTTAGTATCCAGACTTGGGAGACAGAATACTTTTTATACCACGGGTACGCGGGTGAT